>NC_071257.1:28908680-29208680 GCF_023375685.1 Ictalurus furcatus | reverse complement strand
GCTTGATTGGAGGTCATGGTCTGAGATTTACTGGGAGTTGTTTATAGCTTCTTGAGTGACAGACATGGATGTGACAAAATCAAAATCTTTAATAAATGCTAAGGTGTAAGGTTTACTCCTGTAAAAAAAAACTAAAAAAACAAACAAAAAAAAACCTCTACATCTTCAGATGTATCAATAAAATGCAACTTTGTTAGTATGCCTAAGTGACAATATTCTTGTCTAAGGAAGGACAAATGTTTCAGTGCTATCAGATCATTTGGCATGGGTGTAAGGATCAAGAAGCTTGTAATAAATGAGGCCCAATGTTGGCGCAAACTCCAGGGAAACCCACATGGACAGAAGACCATGGACCTTCTCCCAACACACCTGATTCACTTAATTCAACTGATTAGCTCGTAAACAGCCCTTGCTGAGTTGAAGTGGATGTGTTAAAACAGGGAAAAATTCTAAAATGTACAAGACAGGGGGTTCTTCAGGTGCCAGGTTGGGAACCTGTGATTTAGATTATTTAATTTGAGTAAACATTTAGGAATGAAAACCTTCATAACAGATGACATATTTGTGCATCCAACCTTTTTGATCAGAGTCATATGAACTGTAGTAATAAAGAAATTTGGATGTAAGACATTATACACCTTACTTTCAGCAAGGGTTTCACTCAAGCTTCAATGTTTTGTGCATGCTGAGATGTTTTTCTGCTCGCCACGGTTAAGGGTGATTATTTGAGTTATTATATCCTTCCTGGCAGCTCAAAACAATCTGGCCATTTTAATCTGATCTCTCTTATCAACAAGTCGTTTCCACTCACAGAACTGTCTCTCACTCAATGTCACGATCAAAGTCATAGAGATCACGTTTCCTTTGTTCTGATGTTTGATGGGAAGATTAACTGAAGCTCTTGACCTGTGTCTGAATGTTGTTGTTGTTTTTTTGTTTGGTTTTTTTTTGCATTGTGCTGATGCCACATGATTAGCTGATTAGATAACTGCATGAATCTTCATTCATATCAGTAATGTCAGCTTACTTTGTCAGTAAGCCTAAGTGATAATATTCTTGTCTAATGAAGGACAAATGTTTCAGTGTTATTAGATCAGTTACCATGGGTATAACAATCAAGGAGCTTGTAATAAAATCTCCTGATAAGTGTACTATCCAATGTGAGTTTTGATGGTTAAGAGATAAGAGATATATAACCAGCATAAAATATACTACTATCTTTTACATCATCTGTTCACTATTACTGGATATTGGACATTTAATATATTCTTTTAACTAGAAACCTTTTGTGCCAATATATACACCAAACTTTATCAAACAATATCAAACAAACTTTATTAATAGCTTGTTAGCTAAATGCAAGTTTATCTTAATTTGATAAAAACACAGTATTTACCATGGATAAACAAACTAAAAGAGGCTCATAAATGGATAAGCCCTGAACACAGACATTTTATAACAACCTGCATAAAATATTCATCTTAAGAGAGTAATGTTTGGTACATTAACAGTTACCTTAATATTGAACACTCAACATGAACAAAGTAAGTTTAACAGTCCTAAAAACTGACATTTTATAATGACAACACAAACACATAAATCATCCATGTCTGGAGATGACTGTCTGGCACATTACTCCCTGTGTAAATAATGTATACTTATTTAAAGAACTAGTTTTAGACACTCAGTCATTTTACAAACTATATGCAGCATTTCTCTTCTTTTCTGTTTTAGTCTTTTTTTTTGGTCCAGTTTTCCAGGCCATCCTTTTTCAGGTGGTTTCACACTGTTTTGGTTTGCCCTTATGTACATGTTGAACAATAGATATACAGTATCTCACAAAAGTAAGTACACCCATCACATTTTTGTAAATATTTGATGATATCTTTTCATGTGACAACACTGAAGAAATGACACTTTGCTACAATGTAAAGTAGTGAGTGTACAGCTTGTGTAACAGTGTAAATTTGCTTTCCCCTCAAAATAACTCAACACACAGCCATTAATGTCTAAACCGCTGGCAACAAAAGTGAGTACACCCCTAAGTGAAAATGTCCAAATTGGGCCCAATTAGCCATTTTCCCTCCCCGGTGTCATGTGACTTGTTAGTGTTACAAGGTCTCAGGTGTGAATGGGGAGCAGGTGTGTTAAATTTGGTGTCATTGCTCTCACACTCCCTCATACTGGTCACATGCTGTTCAACATGGCACCTCATGGCAAAGAACTCTCTGAGGATCTGAAAAAAAGAAATTTACAAAAATGTGAGGGGTGTACTCACTTTTGTGAGATACTGTATGTTATGTGGTGGCTTGATAGAAAATTTTTATTCAGCGAGAGAGGGTTTACCCTGCACACAAATTTTCCTTTCAGCAACCTTAAAAAATGAAAACAAATAAAAAAAAATTCACTGTTCTTGGTGTTAGTGTATCCACTGTTGGAAAGAACATACAACCCTAATTTTCTGACCATCTCTACAGAGTCTTTTATACAGTCCATGTTCTGGGTTGATAGTTCCTTTCAGATTAGCCAGCCTTCATATGAAGTGAATATGGATCAGACTCACCAAAAGTAGAATAACACTTATATAGTATATAGAAAGGACAAATCCAGATATAATCCACAATTGAGGAATGGATGAACTATACGAGACATGATGCAAACTGCTGATCATGTTGCTGCAGGTTGAATTCCTTTGTTTAGGAAAGAAAACAATGTTTTTGTTTTTAAAATTGAAAATGAGTGTTTTTTTGGCTCTGGATTTATGCATTTTTAGATATATGACAAATAATCATGACCCTTGTATTTATGGCTAAATTCATAGATGGGATTAAGTTTGTCTCAGATGTTTACAGCTTCAGTAAAGTATCTGCTCTGAGGAAAAACTCCAATCTCTGTAAATGGAAGAAAGGACACAAGATTTGCCATACTATCATGGAAGCGATTTTACTAGTCTGTCAATCTGTCAAGTACACTAATATTCACATGTATTTTTGGAGTATGCATACTGTCACAACAACAATGGTATTTAATATTAAAATAAAAATAATATACTTTTATTGATATATATAAAATGCAAATATTCTTAAATAGTAAAATCAGTTTAGTTTATTTATTTATAAAGCACATTTAAAAACAAAAGAAGTTGAAACCAAGTGCTGTAGAAGTAGTATAAAACAGATTTAAAACAAACATTTAATAGTATCAAATACCAACTGACAAAAATTCTACACCCTCAGACCGAATGAAAAGATAACGAATAAAAGTGGGTCTTCAGAGAAGATTTGAACATGGCAATAGAGGGAGAAAATCTAATATGAAAAGGGAGACTATTCCAGAGCCTGGGAGCAGCTACTGAGAAAGCCCGGTCAACTTTGGTTTTAAAATGTGAACAAGGAACTGAAAGGAGTAGTTGACTCGATGATCAAAGAGATCTTATGGAGTATACGGGGCAAGGAGATCGCATATGTACTTGGGAGCAAGTAAAGCTTTAAAAAACGAATAGCAGAATTTTAAAGTCAATGCGGAAATTGACTGGCAACCAGTGTAAAGAGGTGAGAACAGGAGTAATAGTGTCACGTTTTCTGGTGCCAGTCAATATTCTAGCTGCCACATTTTGTACCATTTGCAAGCAATCTAGAGCAGTTTTAACTAATATAATGTTTCATTGACAATAAATTAATTATTGTTATAATATTGTGAAAAATCTTTGGCTCTGAATAGTAGTAAACATTAACAGATCAGTAGACCGTACAGCATAACAGTAAATTACTGCTATTTATGGTCACTAAATTCCAAGATAGCCGATGAGATGATCTGTTAAACATGGTTAAACGTGTTTTGAAGTGTCTACAACAATGCTGGCATAGCACCATAAAATGTTTGATTCTGTATAAGGAAATTAAACATTGCAGAAGAATGGGAAAACCCAACAAGGACAAATTAATGCATTAAATGATTTATTGACATGAACATTAAATCAATAATCACCATTTGTAATAAGATCAGAATTTCTACAGACAATCATACATGCTCCACAGTAACTCTGTATGTTCCTCTGTCACCTGAAACAGGTGACGTTTGGGTTCTAGGCGCACTACAATAAACATTTATATACTGATGATTGTACCACATTACAATATGCATTATGCTACATAACATACATAATTTACCGCATAAAAATAGTAGTATTACACCAACGATTGTCCTCCTGCTACGTTACAGAAAATAGCTTTAAAATGAATATGTTTTCCTTTTTACCTTTATTAGTTGATCTGAAACATTTTATAATCATGTATTACTAATGTATTATTAGTATCATGTATTACTAATCATGTATTTCATTGCTAAAAGAAACAGAAACAGAAATATCAATGCTTTAATGAACACTTGATATCAATATATTTAGACAGGAAGACCTTCATAATTCCCAACAAAAAGGTTATCAGTAGGTATTATATGCAGAAATATTGTACTTCAAGCCTTTCAAAATGAAAATGAATGCACTACTATTTATTTTATATTATCTGATTTTGTCTTGTTTATCATATTATCATATATTCTCCACTACAGTATAATGCATAGGTTGGTTTTATGCTGCAGTTTCCGCACTTTATACTCCAATTCTGCCATTCTCATTTCTATCTCTTTTTCAGATGCTCTTGCCGCTTTCAGAGCCTCTGCAGTTGTAAACAGTTCATAGCTATAGTAGCTATGATTGTTATTTCTCACCATCTTGTTAACTGTCTGCAGAAAGTTGAATACCTGGTTGCGGTCCTTTAACCTGTTGTTAAAAACATGATACCTCCATCCACATGATGATAACAGCTGATGAAGATCAGGTCCAGCCTCACGGATGTAGTCATCTATGGGTTTTTCATCAAACTCAAGATCGTCTCCATGAGTGAACACTACAATCATATGCTGGCACACATCATCACCAAAGATTTCTTGAAATTTCTTGACAGTGTTTCTTTCCTCTTCAGTGTGACGCCTCACATCAAGCAGAAGAAGAAACGCATGAGGACCAGGAGCTACCAGCTTCATGCCTCTCATAGTTTCTTGCACAATAAAGTCAAGAGACATTGATGTGTCATATAACCCAGGTGTGTCAATGATTGTAATTCTTTGTAGGTTGATTACTTCTGTTTGAGATGTGCATTCCTTGGTAACAGATGAGGCTCTGACTTCAGACACAAAGGCCTTCCTACCCAGAATGGTGTTTCCTGTGGCACTTTTGCCAACCCCTGTCTTACCAAGGAGGACCATGCGCAAAGGTTCTCCTTTAAGATAAAACAAACAAAATTTTTGACAGTTAATTTGCAGGTTTTTTTTTAAAACAAAGATTTCAAACAAAGACGATTTTTGTTATCTACATATTATGGTTATGGTAGATTTTTTTTGTTGTTGTTTTTTAAATCCGAGCAAGGATATTAAAAATTTAGGTTAATGTCGCAAATTAAAATAAATTACAAGATTTTGGCAAAAATGAAAAGCATAATTAGACACATTGCTCATTGCTCATTAAGATCTGTTAATGTTAACCTAATCTTATGTTATTTGTCAGATTTGTAGTAGTTAAACTTATGCTCTTCGTTAATGCTACATTTGCAGAATTGGGACCCTGGCATTTCAAACTTACCAGAGACAGCCATGGTTGTTGCACTACTCCAGTAGCTGGTGCTGTCTGCCATTAGGTCTTCCATTTAGTTTTAACTCTGAAGAATGAATTTTCTCAACCACATTATAAGGTTTCATATTTGGGTATGTGAATTGTTAACTCCTCCTCCTATCTGTTACTCCATCATATTGGATAGCTCAGCTTGTGAGGCAGGACTCTATGGCACTTTAAATAGCCTCAGCCTTAGATTACTACTACTTACTTGTCCTCATCTGTGTTGACTTCACAAAGGTGAGTTTTATATTTAGCTTATGTCATATCTTGTTATCAAAAGCATGCACTGTTTCTATACGGTAGTTGGTTTTAAGATAGAAGAACAAAAATGTTTAGCTTAGGTTACCCCACTAAAACAAATTCTGGTTGAACTTTCCCAGCTTTACAGTTTTACAGAAAACACTGGAGTACCCCTCTGTTCAGTTTAACCCCTTTTCTGTGATCTGCTATTCTTATGTGTTTGTATTGAATTGTTTTAAGTGACTTCTACTTTTGTGGTTGTAAGTGAAATTATCTTGATGAAAAAACGTTTAGGTTTAGGTATAGAAAAAAGAAAATATTAAAATTTAAGTGAGTATTCTATTTAATTATGATTGAATTTAGCTGCTTACTTTATCATGAACTGCCTGTCTTCCACATTTTTTATGTTAAATATTTGAAAATATGAAGACTAAACTTTTAATGTAGGTGTTGAGAAATATTTTGAATGTCAGATAATGAAAACAAAGAAACTAAGAACGATATATAAACAGTTCTTTGGTGTAATTGGTGTATGGAGTAATTTTTGACAGTTAATTTACAGTTTTTTTTTAAATGAAGATTTAAAATAAACACTATTTAGTTATCTGCATATTATGGTTATGGTAGATGTTTTTTTTTTATTCTTAAATTTAATTAAATTCTTAAATTCTTCTTCTTTTTCCCCTTTTTTTTTAAAACCCTCTTTTCTTTGATCTGGTTTTCTTATTTCTTTGCATTGAATTGTTTTTAAGTGACTGTTTTACCTTTGTGATTGTAAGTGAAATTGATCCGTGTACGTTGCGTTCATTCGTTTTTGGTTTCAAAATTGAAAAACAAAATACAAATAACAACGCGTTCATTCATTTTTTGTTTTAATATTGACAATGAAATTACTAATTAACTATGTTTAAAATCCATTATTGCTGAAAAATGCAAAATATTTAAAATATGCCTAATTTAAAGTTTCTTGCCGTCTTATTTTTTGAGTTGGACTTATTTCGCATACAGACCGAAATTATCTTGATGAAAGAAGGTTTAAATTTAAGTATAGAAAAAAGAGAAAACACAAAATTTTAAGTGAGTTTTCTATTTAACTATGATTGACTTTAGCTGTTTACTTTATCATGAACTGCCTGTCTTCCACTTTAAATATTTAAAAATATGTAGACTAAACCTTTAATGTAGGTGTTGAGAAATATTTTGAATGTCCGATAATGCAAACAAAGAAACTAAGAAGGATATATAAACAGTTCTTAATATTTTCTCAGGGACCTTTCTTCAAATCGTTGTGATTTTGTATCATTGTGGTACAATGTCTGCAAATGATCAGGAGACGTTTACTGATTCAGTACAGTTTGTTTTAATTGGTGCATCCGGCTCTGGTAAGAGTTCTTCTGGAAACACCATACTGGGCAGAAAATTGTTTGCATCAGAAGCATCTGCACAGTCTGTGACACGTGAATGTCAATTAACTACAGAGATAATCAAAGGCTGGCAGGTTACAGTAGTGGATACTCCAGGCTGGGACTGCACTGCACTTACGGAACATGAAATCACATCCCAAATAAAACAGGGTCTACAGTGCCTTAAAGGGCCTTACTCATTTCTCCTGGTCATACGTGTTGGCTCTATGGAAACTGAAGAAGAAATTAACAAAATCTATCAACTTAAAAGCATGCTTGGTTCCTCGTTTCTGGATCGTACCACAATCCTGTTTTCACGCAGTGATGACCTCGAGGGGAAAGCTTTTAAGGACTTTATTAAGGAAGGAGGTAAAGAGTTCTGTGATCTGTTAAAGCAATGTGGTGACAGATGCCACTGCTGGAACAATAGAGATAGCAGACCTGATAAGAAAGTAGAAGAGCTGTTAAAGGATTTGAAAAAGACAGAGACAAGAAACCCAAATTCAGTGAAGAGTTCCAACGACAAAATAAACAACAAGGAAGAAAACCTTTCTGCTTGTATCTCTCAGCAAGATAATGCAATGACTAATAGAAAACGCTCAAGAGAAACACATGTGTTTGAAAATCAAATCAGGGTTTTATTCCTTGGAAGGAACAAAGTTGGAAAAACCTCAAGCATCAAAACTCTTCGTGACAAATGTGAACAAAGTGAAATCGGAGGAGAAGCAGTTTATATTCACCCTAGCTTTGAACTGAGTCTGAAGCTGATAGAATCTCCTGGCTTTGATGATAATCTGGAACAAATCCGGATGGCCATCTCCAAATCTGTGTCTGACTGCTTACCTGGACCTCATGTCATTATTATAGTGCTGAGGGTAGAACGCTTCACTCCAGCAGCAAAGACAGCCATGAAACATGTACAAGATTGTCTTGGACAAAATTCCAGAAAACACACAATGATTCTATTCACCGGAGTGGATAATTTGGAGGGCAAACCTGTTGAAATCTTCATTCAAGAGAACCAGGATCTCAGTAAATTTGTGGAAATACATAAGAACAGATACCATGCACTCAATAACAGAGACACCAGCAATAAGACCCAAGTGGATGAACTGCTGAAGAAAATTAATCACATGTACAAACAAAATAATAAAGAATTTTACACAAAATAGCAAGGAGATTTCAATCAAGGTAAAAATTAAAAAATGGAATTAAACATTATTTTTTGTTTACATTACTCTTAATATGAGTACATTTAACATTTTTCTGATTACTTTCAGACATGCAAGAAGCTTGGATCCAACATGTACATAATAATTAGAGGAGCAGTCACACCATAATATTGCAATTAGTCCCTCAAGACCTTCATGAGATGCAACATGTGAAATGACCATCAGCTCACTCCCTGTGTGTGTGTATGTGTGTGTGTGTGTGTGTGTGTGTGTGTGTGTGTGTGTATGTAATGTACTATACTGTGTATTGCTATCCAGACCTGTTCTTTGTTGTTGTATGATTGCATTTTTAATGTAAACCGATGTGTACATTACAGTAGCTTTCATTTATCCTAGCACTTAATCCAGGTCTTATAGTTAGTTGGGGCTTGTGGTGTTCACCCAACAGCTATTTTGTAGTTGCTTGTTTTTATGTAGGATAGTTTGTTGTGCAGCATTTTTTGATGTCAGCTCCTCAAACATAAACAAAAATGAAAGCATATAATTTTTTACTTTCTATTGCCATTACAGTGCCATTAGAAAGTTTGTGAACACTTTACAATTTTCCATGTTTCTGCATAAATTTGACCTGAAATCAGATCAGGTCTTAAAATTAATGTATCCAGTCCTAAAAGTAGATAAAGAGAACCCAGTTAAACAATTGACACAAACATAGTTTTTTGTTTGTTTTTGTTTTACATCTATTTATTGAGTGAAATTATCCAACATTAAATATCTTTGTTGGAAAAAGTATGTGAACCTCTAGGAGTATGAGTTAATTTAAAGGGTTTAGTGAAGTCAGGTTTTTTAATCAATACAGAAAAACAGAAAATATGCAAAAGGTTTACAAACTTTCTAGTGGCACTACATATGTTAAAATGTGGCTGGGACATATGATCCAGTGATTCCTTTCTACATTTAGAGATGTCTTTGATTTTATGATGCTTGTATTTTTGTTATTAATCATCAAAATATTTTTTTTGAAAGATTAAACTATTAATTTTTTGTACTGTGTCTTATGGCAATACACACACAACTGTATCATAATTCAACAGATAAGCTGTAAAAGAAAACAGTTCTTCTTTTTGCTTCTATATTGTGTATATCATTAAATGTGGATATATATATTTTAATCTTTGCTTCTGAAGTTCATCACTAAATGGAGTCCTCAAATTTGGCTCCTGGTGTTGCTCCTCTGAGAGCAAAGACATTACATTGATTGATTAGTCTGTCCTCAATATTTCTCACTTTAAAGTTATGTCTTATTTTTTTCCTGAAACAGCTGACATTTGAAAATATACTGCAATGATGGTAGATCAGTAAGTATGCAGTATGCAGAAGAATGTAACTCAAAGAGAAAAAAGTAAATAAAATGTTCACACTGTGACCAATAATTATATAAAAAAAACAATTGCTATCAATTTTAGCATATTTTAGAATAACCAATGCTAAGTACAGTTTCATTATACATAACATATTTCTAGATATATTGTGCTATATGTCTATTGAAGATCATTTTTGTCAAGTTATTTGTCAATTCTATTAGATGTCTTGACACTGAATTGCATGTGTTTTGTTGTTCATCTGTGTCTCACAGCTGTGTGGGGAGTGTGTGTACAGTCTGAAATGAGGAGACAACAGATTTTCTTGTTCATTTATTTGCTAGGATCTGTCATACATGCACGTTTATCTAAAAAGTACACCATGTGAACAACTATGTTGTCAGCTTTTGTTTAACTGTTTTTATTTGATTATAAGAATATAAGATCTTAGGCATGAACCATTAAAAATGAGTTCATTCCAGAGGCTGACTCCATGTTAAATTAGTTCCAATCCTCAATAAAATCACAGACATTGATATGATGAGTCCCTTTGAGATAGGACCTACTAGCTGCAGATATGCCATTACATTAGTGGACCATTTGCACTTCAAGTGACTGCAACTACTGTCACCAGTTTTCTGAAAACACCCTTCAGCCAGAAAGGTAATCCATTAGAGTTTGTAACTGACAATAGTCCTCAATTTCTATCCACCATTTCACTGAAATAGAGAGATGTCAAAAACATCTGCACTTCCATATACCACTCTGAAGGAACTGGAGCTGTGGAGAGTTGGAATAAGGTACTCAAGGACACCATTCTTAACTGCCTTCAAAGAGAGGGTTGCTTGGGCATCATTCATTGTGGAAGTCCTGCATATGTACAGAGCTACACCTCATGCAACAATGAGGATGTCTCCGTTTGAACTCCTCTTTGGCAGGAAAATGAGAACACAGTTGACAGTTCTTCCTCAATGCAATGTGAACCCTGCCATGAAAAAACATGAGAAAAAAATAACGAAAGATGAAAGCATACCTGGATACAAAACGCAAAGCAAAAATTCCAGTGTTCAAAGAAGGTGACTTATTAAGAGTGAGGAAATCTGTGCATGTCCTAAAAGGAAGATCAAAGTTTAGTGATCCTATGCAGATAACTAAGAAGAAAGGACCACAAAGCTATGAACTAATGATGGACATACTTGGCATGTTTCTTGTCTTGCACCACAACATAGAGAGTTCACTCCTGCAGAACAGTCAAATTTTGCTCCATCACTGAATCCATCACATGTTGTCAACAGTAAGGTAGACAGACACCGCGATAGGAAAAAGTCAGTGTATTTGAAGGACTATGTAACTTAGGTCATTAGAGAAAGACTGGAGAAGAGAACGTTGAAGATAATAGAACAGAAACAAAACATCTATTAGACAGAATTGAAGTAAAGCACACTTATAATGTTGTGTTGCACTTTTGTTAAAAATGCAAAGTTCTATTTAGTGGTGGAATGTGGCGAAGTAAGTCAAGGGGTCCCAGTAACAGTAAACCCTTAACTGATGTTTATTTCAATTTTGTCCTTTGTTACCTTACAGTCTAGTTACAGTAGGGATATAACTAAGTCTGTGGGAGATGTTGTGTTTTCAAAATTACTGTAAATTGGGAAATATCCTCTAGGGGGAGTTGTTCAACAGATGTTGATATAGACCTGCAAGGAGGATGGAGAGGGAGAGAATGTTTTAAGTAAAGAGATATGTGTGTTCACATCCATGTGGTTTTGCCGGATTAATATGTGCTAGACGACACCTGATCACGTTCTGTAGGGTCAGACGGTGATCCAATCATAGTTGGAAGTGTGTCAAGGTGCATATATTATGACTAAGACACATTTTAAATGAGATGAAATAATGATCTGAGATAGCTTCAGACTGTGAAAATGGGACTATATGTTTCTATATTTAATCTGAATATTAGTATTAGATAAAGAGTGGGACCACCATTATAGGTAGATCCTATTGTGATCTGATTGACCCCTCGTAACTCTTGAATGGACACAACCACTGTTTTCTGAGGGGCTTCTGAGTTATCAAAATGAATATCAAAGTCTCTGACAATTAATGCTTTGTCTAAAGATACAACCAAGTTTGAGATAAAATCCACAAAGGAATTCAAAATATGGCCCTGGGGGTCTGTAAAGAATAATTGATCTTATTTATATTTAATTCAAAACTTATTTTTTGTGGATATATATGTTAGTATAAAGAACTTCAAATGTGTTGAATTTATGACTAGGTTTTTGTGTGACACCTATTATCATTATAAATAACTGCGACACCTGCTCCACTGCCCTGCCCCCAGGCTTTCAAAATAAAATTGACACTATAGTAGGAATTCATCTGGTGGGAATTCACAACCCTCATACGTAGCTGGGTGTCAATGAGCATACACTGTGGGAAATGGATCGAGTCGAGTGCTGGCATGGTGAACCTGGTGTGACGGCACTCCCGAGCACCTGCTGCATCCATTTGTAGGTGAAGTATTCTGACACGATGCAGGTATGGATGCAAGTGTTCAATGATTTATTTAAATGTAGCAAACAAAACAGAAAAGTTATCCAACAGCAGAGTTAAGGTTCAGGCAAGTGTCAGATGATGAACAAACAACATTTACTAGGGCAGGCAAGCGCAAATAAGAAAACCAGAAAGACAATTCATGAATCAATGGCTTGGTATTGACTGACTATACTTCACCACGGACAAAGAAACACAAGGACTTACATACACAAAATAATCAAAGGGCAAACTGAAAACAGGTGACTAATCATGACACATAAGAGAGACAAGTTAGGTCTTAGTTAATTGTTCATGGAAGATGTGGTTCTTTAGCCATTTTTTGAAAATAGTAACAGAATCTGTTCATTCCACCACTGAGGGACAGTCAGTCTGAAGGTTCTGGAACGGGACCCCGTGCCTCCCTGAGTAGGCACTACCAGGCGTCTGACGTTAACCGATCGCTGGTTGCATGAGGGATCGTAAACCTCAAGGAGAGTGTTGAGGTAGGGGGTGCTGTTCCAGATAAGGTCTTGTACATGAGCATCAAGGCCTTGAATTTGATGCAGGCAACTACAGGAAGCCAGTGGAGGGAGATGAAGAGGGGTGTGACATAGGTTCTTTTGGGCTGGTTGAAGACAAGGCGTGCTGCTGCATTTTGAATCATCTGAAGGGGTTTGATGGAGCTGGCTGGAAGACCTCGTAGTAGTGCGTTTGAATAGTTCAGAGATAACAAGTGCCTGGACTAGTAACTGTGTGGTCTGATCAGTGATATAGGGTCTGATTTTCTTGATGTTGTATAGAATGAACCTACAAGATCATGCAGTTGTTGAAATGTTGTCTGTAAAGGTCAAGTTGTCATTGAAAGTCACCCCAAGGTTTCTGGCTGTCCTGGTTGGCTTAAGTGTAGTTGGGCCAAGCTGTACGGTGAGGTTGTGTTTGATTGAGGGGCAGGTTTGACGAGAAGCTCTGTTTGTGCCAAGATGAGCTTAAGGTAGTGTTCCCTCATCCAGTTTGATATATATATATATATATAAAATTATTATTATTATTATTATTATTATTATTATTATTATTATTATTATTCCCTCAATATGTTAGTTAATAAAAACACCCAAAAGACTAGCTATTTTTGAGAATAGCTAAACATTATTGCAAAATCAAGTCCATCAGCTCACTCCCTCTTGGTATGCTTATGTGTAAGGTACTTGCAACTCATGCTTGTTTTTTTTGTTGTATGATTACTTTTATGCATGTGTGTGTATATATGTATATATATATATATATATATATATATATATATATATATATATATATATATATATTTATTTATTTATTTATTTCAAAGGCAGGCAGTGCACAAGCCTGGTGCACGAGCCCGTAGCAAATGTACGCTTTTCGGTCTTCAGTGACATTGACTGTGTTAACGTTGGACATGTGCTTTTGTTATGATTATGTTCTGTCTCCGCCCCTGTTTGGTCACTGGTTGTTTTCCGAATGTGTGTCATCATTGGTTTCAGCTGTCCTGTGTTTAACCCATGATTACGTTTGTCATTTAAACCCCTCGTGTCTCATAGCACACTGCGTAATATTTAGTTTATCTCTTTACCAAGCAGTTGTTCTTTGTTTCTTGTTTCTCGTTTCTCGTTTTGATTCTAGCCTTGCCCTGTTTATGCCTGTGTGTATACCACCTGAACTTTTGCATGTTATTAGACCACGCTTTGGATTACCATTTTGGTTTTGTCTGCCTATCTCTCTAATAAACATCTTTTACTGCACTTGCATCCATCCTAAACCTCCCTTAGGTGGATATGTGACATAGTGGAGGGCACTGTGTGTATATATGGCCCACCATGTCTAAAAAAAAGTTGGGATGGTGCAACAACAGGTTGGAAAAGTAAGTGTTACTAAAAAGAAACAGCTGGTTGTTAATTGGCAACAGGTCAGTAACATGACTTGGTATAGAATTAGTATCTTAGCGAGATACACACTTACTTTTCCAGCCTTTTGTTGCCCCCATCCCAATTGTATTTAGATGTGTTGTAGCCATCAAATACAAAATATTTTTTTTTCCTTAAAATGGTACATTTCCCTCAATTTAAACATTTGATGTGTTTTCTATGTTCTATTGTGAATAACATATGGGTTTATGAGATTTGCAAATCTTTGCATCCTGTTTTTATTTACATTTATTTATTTATTTATTTATTTACATTTTATTTACATTTAGCATCCCAACTTTTTGGAATTGGGGTTGTATAAATAAAACAGAGACCAGTTGTTATTTTAAACATTTGGCTTTATGTTGTTGCATGAGCTCCACCATCTGTATATACACTAAAATCTTTGCTTCTGAAGCTCATCACTAGATGGAGTCCTTGAATTATGCTCCTGGCATTGCTGCTTCTCTCAGAGACGTGGCATTGTTCGTTAAACCTGTTCTCAGTATGTCTCAGCTTAAAGTCATGAGAGTATTCTTTTTTTCCCCTTAAAATGCTACCATTTGAAGACACAGCTATGAGGGTGGATCGGTAAGTATACAGTATGTACAATAATAAAACATAAAAAGAAAAAGTTAAATATATAAAAAGTAAAAAATTATTAATATCAAAAGGTTTTGAGTTTATTTTTTAAAATATTTTTTTTGAATATCATTATACATTACATATTATATACACACTGTGCTATATTACTGTTGTAAATTATGGATCCATTCTATTAGATGTCTTGACACACTATAGTGTATTTTATTATGCTTCCAATGTCTATCAGACTGCATTACATGAACCATTAGGAATCATTAAAACCCACAATGTACATTTTCAGGAGAGGAATGTTTCACAGACTTTGAATTTATTCCAGACAAAACTGCATGTTAGCACTCTCTGAAAATAATTAAGTGTTGTTTATTTCGAACCCTATATTCGCTCCAAACATTGTGCAATCCTCCAAAAGCAGCAGAATGCTCCCCTGCTCTTCTGTCTCTCTCGCTCCTGCCTCCTACTCTGATATAAACCATCTGGGGATATTAATCAGTGTCTACAGTATGCAGAGCAAATAGGGAGCAATAAATTCATTAGCTACACATTATATCAGTTCCAAGCTTCAAAAGAATCACTTGGAGGACATACAGTTGAACGCAAATGTTTGTAACCTATTGGTTTTATTGTAGAAAACTAAAATGTACCTCTATTTTACAATCTCATGAATAGTAAATTCTTTGTGTTGCTTTGTGGTGAAGAGAATTTGCTTGTGATGTTGGGCAGCATTTTTAAACAGACAGTCTCAGAGGAACATTCTAAACTTAAAGCAGAGGAACTTCTTTCAGGGGAAAATGTTTAATATTCATAATTTATTTATGATATGCAGTACCCTGCATTTACCCTCTTGAAGCATGGATTGGGAAACTGGTCAGGGATGAGGGCAAAATGGATTAAATCCCATTCCAGTTTGCAAGAGACTTCAGACTGGGGCAGAGTTACACCTTGCAGCAAACTTAACAACCCTAAAAATATTGACAAAGCTAAACTGGAGTGGTTCAAATCCAAAAACCTGAATGTTTTAGAATGGCCCTGTCAAAACTCGTCTTCATCCAATCTGTCTATTTGAGCGATCTTTCCAAGAATAATGGGCAAATATATCAGGATCCAAATGTGCAAAGCTGATCAAGAGACCTATGATTAAATATCTTAAGACTTAAACCATGACCCCACCACCTTTGGGATGATTTGGAATGCTGACTGTGTGCAAGGCCTTCTCATTGCCCGACCTCACTAATGCTCCTGTGGCTGAATGGGCACCTCCCCATCGCCATGCTCCAAAATCAAGTCTTCCCAGAGTAGTGAAAGCTATTATAACAGCAAAGGGGAACTAAATCTCAAATGAGATTTTCAAAAAGGGTGTGATTTGTCAGGTGCCCACATACTTTTGGCCAAATAGTATATATGATGCTCAGTACACAAGAGATAAATATTAGAGAAAAGGCTGTGAAATGTAGGCTGATGGAAGCAAGCCGCTAAGATACTGTATAACATGGAACAAAATACATGTAGCCAGCGTGAAAGGTTTCACATCGCAAGTCTGTAGATTTGCTTTGGTTTATTGACTGTTTATATAGTGACTACAGTGGACTATCCAATAAAAAATATTACACAATGGTCTAGTACAAACACTACTTAGGTGTAGGCATAGTGTGTAAGTGAGCATTAATTGTACTTTCCCTCAGAAATCTGATAAACTCAGCTCAATTTTCTTAAACGAATATCATTCTGAAAGACATTATAATAGTTGGCGAGTATTTTGAAACCTGGCGAGGGTTAGAAAAATACATTATTTGCATACTTCTAATAGTTTCTCAGCAGTAGATAAATGGCCTACTGAACTCATCCAGAGTACGTCAGTCTTTTATCCTCTTTATCATATCACACTTGCCCAACCCTGCTTCAGATTAAGGAGATCTACACAGGTTCCTTCCAAAACAAATGTAATGCACATAACTTGAACAGTCAATTGCTCCTGAGACATTTGTATTTTAGCTTAGCTTTGTTAAATTACGACTGAAACTAAACTGTCAGAGGTAGTAAGTTTAAAGGAGCATCCATACTTTTAACAATTAGTGACTGAAATATGCATAATAAGTGTACAAATAATAGAATTTAATTGGACATATTGATTTAGATACAATATCTGGCTTGTATCTGCATGGTGTGGGAGTTTGTCTGTTTATGATTAAAAATACATGTCCAGATAGCACTATACATATTCTATTTTAATACTCACTTTATGCCAAGAGTAGAACACTTCCTTTTTAGCCACTTGTCAACATGATGTGTCTTTCAGGTAACATTTTTTAATGTCTTGGATGGAAGGATTTGTTGTTTCTCAGTAACATGACAAGCTGCCGCTTTTCTTATTCATTTCAAGAGAGAAAAAAAAGTTGCTTGAAATGTTAATTAAAAAAAGAAAGCACAAATAGAGAAGATGATATACAACATGCAGTAAAAACAGATAGCAGGTGCTCAGCATGTGTGGAAAACATTTTTAAGACTGATGGAAAACCTTCCAGGATCATCACCACAAACTCATAAAGCTGGTCCAGTGAATTCCAAGCGTGCAAGGTTATCATCAGGACTACTTTGAAGAATCAGAAATATAAGATTTGTTCAACACTGCATGATTCCAAACCGATTATATAATAATACAATTGCTTTCATTATTAATCTTGTGGATAATAGTTAAAAATAAATAAAGCCTTTTAAGAATAAACAAAGTGCTCCCCAATTTTTGACATAAATATATTTGGTATTTCTGCTTGCCAAAAACAAACAAACAAAAAGAATCATCTGACTGACACGAGGCTGACTGGTGTAAAAATCTATTTGCCCCAATTTGTGCCATCTAATTACTCATTGCTAAGTCTTGTTATCATTATTTTTATTAGTCCTGTTTTCTGCTCATTTAATTTTTCAGTGTCTTTGCCTATTTTTCTCACAATTTTTCCCTTATCACTTATCGCTTAATTGTAACCCTTAGCTCTGGTTTTGGAACACAGATGTTGAGAGGATGCTAAACACCTTTAGCTATTGTTTGGTGCTATTTGTCTTTAAATAAAACCAGCCATTGGAGTGTTGGCCTGCATGCATCTCTGCTAAGTCCATCTCACTCTGGCAGCAGTTTTAATTGCACATTGGAGACAGCAGGATCTCAAACTCTTTTGGATACAATAGTATTTCAGAGTAGACTTCTAAGTCAATTACAACAACAGCTTTCCACCTCCAGAGCCTTGAGGAGTGCAACTAAAACTACTTTTTTTTTTTGTCTCAGGGCTCACATTCTGCCATAAGTATGCTTTGGACTTTTGTACACTGGCTAGTAGTAGTGGCTGGAATGAAAGATCGCTTTTGCTAGCATTCAGAAAGGATCAGATCTCACCACCAAGTTGGCTTGTCATGATGAGGCAACAAAATTGACCTCTTTTCTTGATCTGGCAGGACATTTCAGAATAATGATGAAGGAAAAGATCCACTCTAGCATCATGCCCAGACAATGTGCCACCAACAACTTCCTCCAATCTCTTGCACTTTCTGTTGGTTTGTAGTTGCAGTAGCATTCTCGTATCGATTATGGAGCTGCAGGGAATTTCAACAACCATGATCTGGTGCAAATGTTGACCATTCCTTTACACTAGTCTCACCTTCCCTACAAATTCAAGTCCTTGGTCAAAGAACAGTTGGTTCTGGTTCTTGGAGCCCCTTTGTCCGGACTCCAGTCAAGATTCCATCCAATATGATGACCTCTTGGCAGGGTACAGTAACAGCAAGACTACCATCCTTCCCCAGTCACCCTGTGACACTGAAATTGAGTTGATACATGATGCTGACCTTATAGAGAGAGGTAGAGACACAGGCCATAAGGATTATCCTTCCAGAACCCTCACCCAAGGCTCCAACTAGTACCCTACACCTGTGAACAACTTTT
The DNA here is from genome assembly GCF_023375685.1 of Ictalurus furcatus. NCBI lineage: Eukaryota > Metazoa > Chordata > Actinopteri > Siluriformes > Ictaluridae > Ictalurus > Ictalurus furcatus. The sequence continues at coordinate 29,189,818 of NC_071257.1, read as the reverse complement.
GGAAGCCTGCTATTATCAGACTTGGTGTCCATAATGCCTACAACATTGTAAGAATTAAGGAGGTGGACAAGTGGACAGTGTTACAAACATTGGACACTATAAATGCTTGGTTATGCCATATGGTTTGGTAGGTATCCCATCTTCCCAACTGCCCACACTTATGAAATTTTCATCTACTTGCCTCAACAGTGCTCCAGAGACTCCTGAATCACAGTTTGTTTGTAAAAGCTGGGAAATGTGAGTTTCACAATCAGAGAATGACTTTCCTTGATTACATCACTCCTGGTTGTTTCACCATCACTGTAGTGAGGTGCTGGACTAATCCCAATAATGTAAAGAGCCTACAACACTTTATTGGTTTGCTGTGTTTTAGCAACCTAGTAGCGCCTCTAACCACCCTCCTCCAGGGACATCCCTGTCATTTACTATGGAACAAAAAAGGCTGAGAAGTCATTTAAAGCACTCAAAAGCAACTTTTACAACCTCTCCTAAAGCACCCTGAGCACCCTTTATAGTCAAAGTGGATGCTTCTGAGGCGAGTTGGTGCCTTTTTAAATCACAATACCATGGAAATCCACTGAAATATTCCCAGTAGCATATTTACCTTGTAAACTGTCCCAGGGAGTTACTCTTGATAATGCCGTGGCTTGAAGAATGGTTCAACTAGCTGCAGGGAGCCACTCACCCTTTTGTCATGCTAACTCACCATAAAAATAATATTTGAATAAAGCAACTCCATTGTAGGGCGCACGGTGGCTTAATTAGCATGTTCGCCTCACGCCTCCAGGGTTGGGGGCTCGATTCCCACTGCTGCCCTGTGTGTGCGACGTTTGCACGTTCTCCCTGTGCTGCAGGGGTTTCCTCCGGGTAATCCGGTTTCCTCCCCAGTCCAAAGAAGCGTCTGTAGTGTGTGAATGTGTATGTAATTGTGCCCTGCGATGGATTGGCACCCTGTCCAGGGCGTACCCTGCCTTGTGCCCCATGCTCCCTGGGAAAGGCTCCAGGTTCCCTGCGATCCTGTAGGATAAGTGGTATAGAAAATGGATGGATGGATGGAACTCCATTGTACACAGCCTACTTCTAGACTCTAGTAGACAAGGAGGTCAACTGTAATTGGTATGATCTAAAGGAAAGAAGCTAGATATCAGCCAAATAGTACTACTGTTACTAATGCTTTATCCATCCAGAACCATAGCAACTGATATTACAAATAGGTCAGGGTCTTAGAATACTATCAGACCAATCATCTGTATGAGAGGAGTTTGTATTTTGTCCCTTTGTTTTGACCCATTGCTCTGATTTTGGATTACACTTTAGTCCATCATTGTGGACTAATTGCTTGTGGTGACATAAAACCTGCCATTTGGATTTTTAAGTCTGTCTCAGTCCGACGGGGGAAGTTGCACCCAGACATTTCTAATGATGAGTGACAAATGTTTCGTCCTCAGAAACAAAAAGTCTTTAAATATGTATGTCCATTAAATGTGCACCATTCACATACCAGCACTGAACACAGGTTTAATAAAGTGTTTAAAAGTGAATATAATGCATTATATTTAATCTTAAGTATGCTGCATAGGTGTGGCTTAAAGCTAAAGGTGCTGTGTGTGTGTGTGTGTGTGTGTGTGTGTGGGTGGTATAGCTGTGTGCAGTAGTGTGGGAAAGTTAGATGGTCAACCTGTCTGATCTTATTAATGCAAACACTGCAACAACAGAGCTCCCAACACTCCCAACCCCCAACCCTCCCCACTCCTAACCTTCCTGCTCCTGTTCTCACTGCTATCTGATTGTACAGGTGTATCGATTTTCACACTTTCACAGCAAACGGTTGTTTTATTGTCTTGTAAAAAAAGTTATAGACTATAATTCACATGCAGGTAGAAGTCAGTGGTCATTACTTTCAAGCTTGTATAAGTCTGTTTACAAAGCTTGGCTTTTGATTTCACCTAAATGAATCTTGGATAATGTTTAACCAGAGGGCTGCTTTCAGCCAGATTTACCTTTCAGAGTGTCAAGGAGTTTCCCTGCAATACTACTACTACTACTACTACTACTACTAGTAATACTACTACTAATAATAATGATAATAATAATAATAAAACAACTTAAGTGTTGTGATGAGACATTTTGTGTGTAAATGTTTTATTTAATTAGTTTTAAACATTTCTTTTTTATGAGGTTTAAGTTAAGCAAGTAGGGCAATTTAGTCATATTGAAAAACAAATAAACAGAGTACTACAGGTAACAGCATATTAATGACTAATGAGATTAATGACAAGTTTTTTTTTCATATATCTTTAAAGAGATGAGGGACAAAGGTATCTGAATATGATGCTTATTGTGACACCCTGATGTGTGTTTTAATGCACTCAGTCACCACAGGCAGAGCAGTGTACTCCAGGCTAATGTCTATATAGTTATGTAATACATACACTAACCATTCATTTATTAATGTCTTAAGTGCCTGTGCCTCTAGCATGTTGCTACATAACATCCTCTGGGGATCCCTTCCTTCATTGCTACAGAACACTTTTCCTGCACTCTGAAGAGGTTTTCGATGCTTAACCCTCAAATAACCACACAGTCAATGTACATGGTTGCATAGCTGAATGTCCAGCAAGGAAGCTGGAATGAATGGAGAGCTGTTTTACAACATATGTAGCCTAAAAATGGATGTCATAGAAATGGAAATAGATGTATTAAAAGGCAAAATGTATGTATATATAACATACACAAGTGTAAGAAAACAATATATTGTACTCTTAAGAAGTTCCATGAATGCTTTTTCCGCTGTATATCACTATGGTATAAGTGTGTGTTTATGTGTATGTGTATGACATTTTATTTCAGAACAATACCAAAACCATACAGACATCTATATTTACATGCAGAGAAAGTTATACATGTAGGGTTTTTAATGACAGGTTATATACTGTACAAACACCCATCCACACACTGGACTCCCATCATTCTGGGTCAACAATGTTCTTTATCAGCTATGTAAATTATCTCAACCACTGAAAAATAGTGTGCTATGGAAAAAACACATAGAAAGAAGGCAACTGATTAAATTTATAAATCAATGTCAATGTAAAATGCAGGCCAAAGAGCTCTAGATAACCATAATGATGAAATTCCTATTTTTTTTGTTGTTCTTATGTGAGACCCATGTTTGAAACTTGGCCAATTATTTTTATTTTTTAGAATGACCATTTCTTATCTTTAACCATACTAACATTCTTTTTTTTATATGCTAAAAACCAAATGGTTAATCTTCTATGATTTGGAAAAGATGATAGTCATGTCAACTAGGTCATCGTAAATTGTGGAGAGACAGAGAGAGAGAGAGAGAGAGAGAGAGAGAGAGAGAGAGAAATTTATTTAGAGGTCCTATGAATAATATATTAATAATTAACACTCACTGTAATCAAATTTTATTTATTTATTTATTTATTTTTTTGCGCAGAGACAGACCATGAAAAAGAGGTGATTGAATCTATATACAGTATATTTACTATCCTTTGTTGGGTCTGTTCAGCAAAGCCAATAAATACTACAAAAGTACCGAACTTAAGTTTTTCTTGTCACTGGGGTGGTACCAAGGGTACACCATTTGTACCATTGCTGTTACTTTAATGAGCTTTCAGAGTAAAGCTTTAAGGGTACACTAGTGGTCATAAAGTTCAATTTTGTATTATTATTATTATTATTATTATTATTTTTATTATTTTTAAAGATATACAATATTCACGTTCCTGGGTGCAAGATGCATATTAAAGATACACTGATGTACACTGAATACAATTGATGTACAACTTCTTTTGTCCACTTTGTAAACACTATGTCTAGATTACGCTTTCAAACGTCACATGTCACAAATCGGGCTATAAGGATAATCTGTAAAGCTCTTTACTGTGATAGTGTAGCCTAAACTGAATTTCAGGAGATTAATGACCTGGGATCAGCACACTGGACAGCGGTCCTTGACTGTTCCAGCACTCGTATTTTTCATAACGCAAAATGCACGCTGATGAAAAGAGACGACGCGTCCACCGGACACCCACGAGCGCGTAAAGAACCGCCGTTAAGCACGAGCTAAATCATGGGTTTATGGCACGCGCTGCTGCTTGAATGCCTGCTCGCCTCGGTAGCCGTCGTTTCTCTCTCATCCAACTCGCTCTTGCAGCGGTGTTTCTCCCGAAGCTCAGAGATCCGCGCCTGCGCTCCCGGACTTTTCATCCTCAACCTGTCCATGTGCAACATCCTGTCCACCGTGCGCAATGTGCCCTGAACGCGGCTCGAGCTCTCCAAGAACCAGAGACCATTCGGGGACTCGCTTTGCCGTGTAGCGAGCTTTACGGACACTTTTTGGACTACAAACCCTATGCTGAGCATGGCTGCCCTGGGTGTGGACCGGTGGGCGGCCGTTGCATTTCCGCTTACCGACTCAAGCAGTGTGAGACACAAGCACGCGGCCGTGACGCTGGCTTATGCGTGGGTGCACTCTCTAGCGTTGTCCACGGTGCCCGCGCTTTTCTCGTGGACAGACGCGTGCACCTGCAGCGGATGGAAACCGGGTTCGCCGTCTTCTCCATGGTGTTTCACTGCGCGAGCCTCGCGCTCACGCTGCTCGTCCTCTGCGTCACTTTCAGCCAAAGCAACTCCAAAGGCGGAATCAAATCTAATTATGCATCTCTCGCTCTTAGGACTTATACTGCCTTGAGGCCCTCTTTGGAAGTTCCTACTTGATGAGTTTGAAGTCATACCTAGATCAAATGTGCAGAAATGGCTTCAGCCAGAAATAAAAGAGCACCCTGAGATTTTTTCCTTTTTGTTTACTTTTATTTGGCTGGGTATTTTCGCTTGGTGAACTCACCCTGGGTTTCTCAAACCAGCAGTAAAAAAACAAAACAAAAACAAACAAACAAACAAACAAAAAACCCTGCTGTGATCTAACCAAGCTACACTCACATCAGCACCAGTTGTTATTACTCTCACATAAATGATTCAGCACACAAATGTTATTGCCAGTGATGGTGCTGCGGCTCTGATAAATTGTACATTGTATCAGAACCATTGTATAATTAACTGTATAATCACAAAATGCACCTATACAGTACAGTATATGTTAAAATAGACAATATAGGAACAATAACTCATGCCATTTAGATTTCCTATTTTTGCTTCCCTCAAGCATTATTTTGAGATTTTTCACATAAGAACCATTTTGTATAGAAACAGATTTGATGTTCTGATCATTATGCTGCTTGTAACTATGTGGTTTATGATGTGAACTTTTTAACCCAACAGTGTTAAACAAAGCTGCTTAATGGAGCAGAAAAGAAGGAGATGGAGGGCTACCCAGAAAGTTTGCATATTTATTGGCTCTTTTGTGTTCTGCTTCATTCCGTATGTCATAACAAGCTATTAAATAACTTCTGTAGTTTTTTTTTTTTTTTTTTTTTTTCTAGTTTAGTAGCCTGTTGAGTGTGCATTTACACTGGATATTAAGAGAGGTGGCTGTTATGGGATCCTGAAAGGAACCAATTGAATGATGTAACCTTATTATCGTTTGTAGCTGCCAGATCATGGGTTCAAATCACCACCTGGTGTACTAACATAAAGGATTAAATAGTGGATAGATCAGCTGCTTCTAATATCCCTGCATGTGTGCTGTTCTGTGCCATTGGAGCATTGCGTAACGCAGTAATCCCTGTGATTAACTGTGTCATATTAATATAGAACTTTAGCGCTGGGTTGTAACATGACTTTATAGGAACTGTGCCTTAGCTTGTTCTGAAGAGATACAGAGCATATTTACATGAAAAATGATTGGCAGTGATGAGAAATGCCCAGCAACTACAATTATTTGTAATAAGTTGTTCATCAAAGTTCAAATGTGCATTAATAAAGTCATGTTGGTGTCACCTGGGCAGTAATAAGACATATAATTACAGATTAGACTATACAGTGATTTTCCTAATGATGATGGTTTAATGACCTAGTTGTAATGAAAAAAGTTCAAGTACCCATAAAACATTTTAAATTATTTGTATTTAAACTTTTGCTTCGATTGATTACTGAGCATTACAGATGAAAGTAAGGATACATCTGCAAAAGAATATTTTTAGACACAATGTATCACAATATTGTTGCTCCTGTTGTTTTATTTAATTTGTATTAGGGCACAAAATATCATAGTTCTATGTTTTATTGTCTGTATTGTGCCCTGTGATCCTGGAGGATCTATAATTGTGTCCCACTATACAGTATACTGTACATTTACTGTACATGGCTAGAATAGAAATATGTACTTAGATGTGTAATAAGTAATCTGTAATATGTAACTGTGTAATAAGTGGATTGTGTGTATTCGTGTGTGTTGGGGGGAGGGGCACGGGGGAATTAAAAATCCATTAGCAGTTTTCAGTATTGGTTTACCTGTGAACAATATACCACAGATACCACCAATATACCAATATACCACCTGCAATAAATTGTTAAACTTGCGGCTTATATACAGAATAAAAGAGCTGGGGATGTACTGATATAGGACAATTCTCAAAGATAGGATGGTGAGTTGACTATTGTTCTACAACCGCACATCCTGAAGTGTTTTATCCCACTTATACCACAGCAATCTGCCAAATGCTTGGATTTTTTAAATTTTTATTTTTTTTTTAAATTAAAGAATATCATACTTTTTATCCATTTGTAGTTACATTTAATGTTGTGGGACGTCTGTGAAACAGATTTAATGCAGCCTTCCATCCCAGTGTCAGAAAACTGATTATAAATTATAGCTCTGACTGTTACAAAGTGCTGACACTGAAGACTCCCTTACAAAAAGCGTATCAGGAATGAAAAAAAAAAAAAAAGTTTATGTGGAGTGTCCACTATACAAGTCCATGTGAATGAGTTGTTAGAAATGATGTTAAAAATGAATGTATTTGTTTATATTAGTTTAAAAAAAATAGTATTTAACATCTTCTGACCAATCAGAATCGAGATCTCAAAAGTTCTGTGGTACAAATTGCAAATAAAATGCATCAGTGTCAGTGCTAAAGTATATAATTTGTAGGACCTCTAAAGTAAGATTCATCTCTCTCTCTCTCTCTCTCTCTCTCTCTCTCTCTCTCTCTCTCTCTCCAGACTGCCAGAACTGATTCCCTCACTGCAGACCAACCCACACTGGGGGGTCATCACTAAATGCCTGGTGTACAGAAAGGCTGCAGTGGACCCTTTTGTCTATTCCTTGCTACGACAAGAATACAGAAAGGCAATCATTGGAATGACTAAAACGCTTACGGGATGCAAACAGTCCTCCTCCTCTGACCACAACAGTACCTCATATACCGAAAACGACAGCAGTGTACAGAGGGCAAACTGAATGCTCCCACTTGGCAGAGAAAGAAAGAAACTGGACTGACACACTTTACCCTTTAACCCGCATGTAAACATCAAATATAAACACATAAACAATGCCCCATCAAAAACCTAAGTGGCTACTTATGCTTGTCAAAAGGTTTTGTGGTATTCATGAGTAATCTGGATGAAAGCAAGGCACTGTGTTTATGTGTTGGTAATTCAAAGGAAAATTCAGAAGGAAACTGAAAGGAAAGAATGCATAAATTCTTTCCTTTGAAAAAGTAGTCCGATCTCTGAAACAACAAATGATACAAATTTAAAAACTTTACAAACAGAACAAATGTTCTGCACTAATATTTACCGAATACCTTATACCCCATCCCTGTTGAATTCTCAAATCTGATAATATCTAATATAAACCTGTGACTTTGTAGTTTCTCTGTAACATGAAAAGCTGCATTATTATTTTTTTTTATCTTATTAACTTTAAGAGAGAAAAAAGAGAGTCTGATGAGGGAATATTGGTAGTTGCTATAACATAACTGATAACAGGAAGTTGTTTCTATAAAAAGCATAACATGTTGTTCAGTAATAGATTAAAATTATAATCGCCAGCATGTTGCTATGGTATAAGAAAAAGAAAACACTTCATATCATGCTGGTTTAGGAAAATAATTAACTGTGAGGCGGTAGCAGTAACTTACCTCGGGCCGCATCACACCACCACATCATTGATTATTTTCCTAGAAAAGCCTGCCCCAAAGTGTTTTACTCTTTACATAACAACTGCTCTTACATTTAGTTGTTTACAGCTCTTACATTTAGTTGTTTACAGAACAACTGCTCTTCTATTATAGGTGTGTTTTAAGCTGAGTTTCCATGTCAGTATGGGAAATGTGAAAATCATTATTTGTGGTTATGGCACATACATTAACGTCTCTATAGATGGATAAAAGAGAATTCCTTTAATTGTTAACACAAACATTGTCTCTTTCTACAAAATGAATTGTGATGAAGATGTGTTTTATTTTATTAGGTGCTCCATACATGAGGACAGCATAACTGTAATATACTAGGTACAATTTAACAGGCTGATAAACATGTAAGAATGAATCATCGGTATTAATATGAACCAGTGAGGCCATTTTGTGCTAGTGGCCAGCATTTGTTCTTCTTGCACAGACACATGACTGTAATCTGAGCCATAATGACCACAATCTCTGCAAGTTGTATTAATGGTGCTGCTAACATTACCACCATCACCATGATCATCATCATCACCATCATCCTACTTCTTCTTCTTCTTCCTATCTGTACATGGACAAAAGACTTCCTAGCGCCTGCTTTCAAACACAAACCAAAGCTCCATTTTGTGTGTTCAAACTATGATTTAGATTGGATTATGAAGTCATTAGAGAAGAGTTTTATTTATTGAGCCATTACATTTCACTCAATTCAGTACCCAAATTGGCTATTATTTACCTCTGACACAAACATGCTGCTATAGAGGACTTCACTCAGTCATCAGACTGGCCATACTTCCTGAATGTTATAGAGTATGTGCTGAAAAATAAAACACTGCCATACAGTGTATGCGTGTATATAGTAATACAAATAATTTCAATATGCCAATAAAGTGTAAAGAGGACTATGCATACTGCAAATATTATGTAGATACTTCTCTTGTTCATCTGGACTCCAGCCTGAAATGTATTTTTATTTGGCAGACACTTTTATCCAAAGTGATTAACAAGTATCCAATCCAAGCACAGAACTAAGCGTGTGAGGGTTAAGAGCTTTACCCAAGAGCTCAACAGTCACTCTCTGCCAACCCTGAAATTTAAACTCATAACCTTTCAGTCATCATATCCATACAGTCACCAACCACTTTAATAGAAACACCTATGGCAGCAGCACATAACTGAACAAAAACATGCACAAAAACATGCAGATACAGAGCAAGAGCTTCAGTTAACCTTTATATCAAACATCAGAATGGGGAAAAAATGTGGTCTCGGTGACTTTGACCATGGTGTGGTTGTTGGACTGGGTTGAGCGTTTCAGAAATTGCTGATTTCCTGGGATGTTCATGCACAACCATCTCTATGGTTTACACAAAATGAGCCAGACTGGTTTGAGCTGACAGGAAGTCTATAGTAACTCAAATAACCACTCTTTACAACTGTAATGAGCAGAAGAGCCTCTCAGAATCTGAAACTGCAGTGAGCACAGAGTCACCTGGACAGTTGAAGATTGGAAAAACATCACCTGGTCTTTCCAATGCTATAATTTAACCAGGATCTAATATGTTTGTATAATGCATTAATTAGAAATCACTTTGAGAAAAATACTAGTGACGGATGTGATGTAAGTGGTGTAAAAAGAGTTGTCATGGAAAAATGTTGTTTACTAATGAGGACACGAGCTGATAAGTATTAAAGGCACTAAAGTGTACAAAACGCAGTGTAAAACATTGTCCATCTAACAAACACTAGATGCTTGAACTTAATTAAAGTAGTTTATGCACAACCTGATCATGAAATGTAATTAGACAAATGATTCCATTGATCTTTTCCTAAGAGAAAGAAATACTGACTATACACCTATATTTTATACTATGCTATATACTGTATATCTTTGTGGACTAGTTATTTTAATAATAAACGATAGGTGTAGGCCAGTGGTTCTCAAGATGGGAAGCATAGGGTCTGTGATTATATTTATTTAAGTCAATAGATTTATTATTTACTTCTTATAATTATTAGCCTGTTTGACTTGCCACATGAAGTGAACAGGGTTAATCTCAACCTCAGTAACTCATGGACTTGTAGTTGGACCTACCTACTGTGCTCTCTCAAGAGCAGAAAGGTTTATGATTCCAATAAACATCCAAATTATGATTGTACACATTTAAATAATGAGCCAAATATTTGCATGATTGGATTATTACACTTTGTGTAAAAACAATGTTTTACTGAGGAGGTGTGTGGAAGTTATTATTCTTGCAGTTAAAGAAGTCCCTGGCTGCAAAAAGTTTGACAAGTCCAGGTGTAGGCTACAAAAATAAGCTTAAGTTAACCCTTTTTCTTTTTTTTTTTTTATAATAGTCTTCCTTCTCTCAAGTCATGCCCCGTGTATAAACACGACCTTCCAGCTGCTGTGCAATTAGTCTGCATAAATGTGCAGTTGAAAGCAGTGAGCAGAGCAGAGCAGCGTGGGAGGCCGGGGAAGGAGGAGAATCTGGAGGCTGTAATTTGATCGGATGGGTTTCTGTGGCTGTGCGGGGATGAGGACGCGCCCCTAAAACCAAGGGCCTTGAGAGAAAGACAAGTCTCCACACAGACAGCCACATCACTGCGGGTCCAGCATGCTGCGCGTCACCGTGTTCCTCTGCGTCCTCGCCGCGTCCTCGTGCGCGCCGCCGCGCTCCTGCGAACCTGGAGATCAAGCTTTAGGTGATGTATAAGACGCGATTAATAGTACTAAACACTTCCGTCGTTCTACCTTCTACCTTAAATAGCGGTGTGTGCCTTTAAATGGTGTGTGTGGTCAGGCTGGAGCTTAAGCTTGCCCTTTGCTTCGGGTGCCTTTATTCCAAAATTACTTGACGACTGACTTTACAGGCCAGTTCTTGTTTCATCCAGTTTTACACAGCGCATGGCATGTTTCTACTCTCAGCAATGGTAAAATTATACGGTGCACATAAAATTTAGTGTGTCCTAAACCATAGCAGTCATCAAGTAGTAAACGGAAAGTACCCGGATGGCGTAAAATCGGTTCAAAAGCTACAGTGTGAAAACAATGCAAAGGGTTCAATCCAGTAATTCGTAGGGGCGTGGCTTCTAAAAATATTTTCAAAGTCTGGAAAGCCCGTGCATGTCTCATTTTTGCTGCCCCTTTACCTGGTTTAGTATAACGAACAGAATGATTCGGATTGTAAAATACATTTATAGCCTACCAGAGTTGAATTCTCAACTCTGTTCAGGTGTTGATTCATTTTCTATAACAGCAGCTCGGACAGTAATTCTGCCTGCAAGGCAAATAACAGGATTATAAGAATGCATTACTTTTAATACATTTTCATTATCATAACTTACATAGCAACATGTATGGCAGACAGTCCACATAAACAGATACAAAAAAAAAAACATGCACGTTTTCTTCAGTGAGATATTTATTTAGAATTTTAACTGTATTTTTAAACTTTACAACACAGGAAAGTCTTCTGTGTACAGCATCTCAGCTCCTCGGTAAACTGCACTCTTTTGTGTTAGTAACTTAAACAGAAAATGAAGCGAGTCTTGTGAGGGAATAAACAGTTTATAGCCGCTATAGCATAAGTGATAACAGAAACGTATGTGTTTGAGGAGACATTCCATAACATTAAACATAACTATGAATGAATAATTAAATTCTGTGTTGTTCTCAAATAATAAAAACATGTTGTATAAGAAATGATATGGTAACCTGACATTGTATAAGATTAATAAAACACTTCAGGATGTGCTGTCATTGGAAAATAATTGTTGATAAATACCCAGGTGTTTTATTCCTTACTTAACAGATAGCCTTCAGGAAGGTTTTTCCTGTAAATTACCTACTTGCGCAGTAAACCACCACTTTAATTAGTTATTCTGTTTGAAAAAAAAACTTTTATTATCTCAAGTAAAAAAAAGTTTCCATGGGAAAAATAATGATAAAGTCTTTATTGGTCACATATACAGCACAGTGAAATTCTTTTTCTTTGCATATCCCAGCATGTTAGGAGGTTGGGGTCAGAGTGCAGGGTCAGCCATGATACAGCGCCCCTGGAGCAGAGAGACTTAAGGGCCTTGCTCAAGGGCCCAACAGTGGCAGCTTGGCAGTGCTTGAACCCCTGACCTTCCGATCAGTAACCCAGAGCCTTAACCGCCAAGCAACCATTGCCATGAAGTTGTGATCTCACATCATGGGAAAAATAATAATGCATGCACTTTGTCCATTCAGCTGTAAATAAAGGGCTTTTATCCAAAGCGCTTTACACTGTGTCTCATTCACCCATTCACACACACACACACACACACACCAATGGTAGCAGAGCTGCCATACAAGGCGCTAACTTGCCATTGGGAGCAACTTGGGGTCCAGTGTCTTGCCCAACGACGCTTTCGGCATGTGGAGTCATGTGGGATGGGAATCGAACCACCAACCCTACGATTAGTGGACAACCCGCTCTACCACCTGAGCCACAGCTGCCCCAGAATACACTGTAGAAGCTGTAACTGTGTATTAGGATGAACTCGATTTTTTTGCAGAGTAATTGTACAAACCTGGCTGTTCTGCAGTAAATTTTAAACTTTAAAAACATTATTGGAGACACAATCACTGTTGGCATATCTGAAAAACAGTGGTCAACACAACATTCATAGTAGTGTACATGTGAGCTTTCCAAAGTTCACTTTCACTAACATTGATTTTCTTTGTGTTTTACAGGAAGATGCAAGGAAGCAGTAAAAGAGAAAAGTAAGCAATATACCCCGATTGACAATATCAAATATAGTTTGTTAGTTCTGTGAAAACTGAATTTACTTTATTATAAATGTCCAGTTCTGATTATTTGGAACACAGGATTTCTGTACAGGGTTAAATGGAGGTCATGGCTTTTTACCTGGAAGCTATAAGGCAGAAGACATTAGAAAATGTCTAATGAGAAAGTGTGAGTGAGTGAGTGCGAGTGTGTGTGTGTGAGAGAGATTAGAGATTAGAGATAACTGTGGGCCTAAGGGTGATTTCTGTTTGCCAGGTTAATGGTAAGACAAGCCAGCGAGGGGGCTCAGGGTTGCTCAAACCTCCCAGTTCTAGCAAGAGCTGATCCATTCAAATTTGTGTTATGAATTACATGATATATTGAAATACCTTTCACATTAGAAAGTCATATCCATTTGTCTGAAACAGTAATTTGTTTATGTGCTCAAGAGTTTTCATATACACTAGCATCATTCTTTTATTAAATAGCTCCTGATGTTAAGCAAAACACTCAATAAAGTGGAAGATGAGGCTACAATGGGGTAGATAAATAGAAACAAAGACAGACAGATATACAGACAGGTAGATGGATAGAACACAAGTACTATCAAGTGAAGGAAAACACTCCAGGAACTTCTTCCGTAAAGCAGTCAGACTCTCAACACAGATACAGTAGGTCCACCATACAGATCCCTTAGGACCCTGTGTGACAAATAAAAATCTTGAATTTTGAATCTCTTGAAGTAAAATAAGCAAATGAAGCAATGGTGCAGTGGGTAGCACTGCTGCCTCACATCTGCAGGGTCCAAGGTTTGATCCTGAGCTCAGGTTAGTGTTTGTGTAGAATTTTGCATGTTCTCCCAGTGTTTGCATGGGTTTCCTAGCAGTTTTCCAGTTTCCTCCCACTGTCCACCTTGCTACCAGGGTAGGCTGTGGATCCACCACAACCTTGACTAGGATAAAATGATAACTGAAGATGAATGAATGAATAATAGTCATAATAGTTGAAAAAAAGGCAAGTGAATGTAATAATTTTTACAATTCTAACTAAACACATTTGGGCTGTTTACAAAAGCTGAAAATGTCAAACATTTACATATTATATATTATTAAATCTCACGCCGCCAGGGTTGGGGGTTCGATTCCCGCCTCAGCCCTGTATGTGCAGAGTTTGTATGTTCTCCCTGTGCTGTGGGGGTTTCCTTCGGGTACTCTGGTTTCCTCCCCCAGTCCAAAGACATGCATGGTAGGCTAATTGGCATGTCCAAAGTGTCCATATTGTCTGAATGGGTGTGTGATTGTACCCTGCGATGGATTGGCACCCTGTCCAGGGTGTACCCCGCCTTGTGCCCGATGCTCCCTGGGAAAGGCTCCAAGTTCCCCACGACCCTGTAGGATAAGTGGTATAAAAAAGGATGAATATGGTATTAAATCTTATATAGTACCCTCATCAAAATCACTGTGATTATTACGCCACGGCCAGCAGAGGGCACTGGCTCGGCTCCTGACGAGTCACGTGACATTGTTTTTGTTCGCTCGCTTCCGGATTGAGCATTTTGTATTAAGTGAGTTTAATTTGCCCCAGGTGTCCATGCCCTGAGTTAATCATGTTCTTTATTTAAATGCCTGGGTGACTGAGCACGTCACGCAGTATTATATGGTGTCTTTAGTTGATCCTGGTTAGTATTGTTTGGATCAGTAGTCTCGTTTGTTCTCTATGCCTCGAATGTTCTCGTTTCCCGTGAAGACCGCGTCTACTTTAATCGTGTTTTGTGTCTAATAAAGACTGTGACCTGCACCTGCATCCACCTCCAGTCTACGTTACGTAACAGAATACTGCGCCCAAAATGCGGAAGCAGCAGGTACCCATGAGTGCCGCCGAAGAGGCCAGGATTTGGGCGCTTTACCGTTCGTCCCTGGAGATGAGCAAACAGCTCGCAGAGGAAATTGCTCAGTGCAAAGCCGAGCTGCGTGCCGCATCGTCCCTCGCGCCATTTACCCTGTCCCCGCCGCCGAAGAGCGACGCCGTGCAACGCAGCCTGCAAAGTGACCTGAGCATCTGGGGCTTCCCACGGCAGGGGAATTGTACAGTGCCACGCAGCCAGCAAAGCGACCTGAGCATCTGGGGCTTCCCACGGCAGGGGAATTGTACAGCGCCACGCAGCCAGCAAAGTGACCTGAGCATCTGGGGCTTCCCACTGCAGGGGAACTGCACCATGCTGCGCAGTCCAGAGGTGAAGACTGGCCCAGAAATTTTTTTGGGGGGGCAACGAGGACAGCAGAGCTCCAGCCTGAGGCCTACGGGGAGGTCTCAGCTGTGGAGCTCCCACCTGAGGTCAACATGGCGACCTCAGAGCGACAGCTTGAGGCGGCTGAGGAGGCCATCCCGCTGCCCTGCCCGGCCAAGGAGGCCGTCCTGCTGTCCAGCCCAGCCAAGGAGGTCGTCGTGCTGCCCTGCACAGCCGAGGAAGCTGTCCTGCTGTCCAGCCCAGCCAAGGAGGTCGTCGTGCTGCCCTGCACAGCCGAGGAAGCTGTCCTGCTGTCCAGCCCAGCCAAGGAGGTCGTCGTGCTGCCCTGCACAGCCGAGGAAGCTGTCCTGCTCTCCAGCCCAACAGAGGAGGCCGTCCCGCTGCCCTGCATGGCCGAGGAAGCTGTCCTGCTGTCCAGCCCAGCCAAGGAGACCGTCCCAGCTTTTCAGTTCCAGAGCCGCCGGGGGCGGCGCCCTGTGTTCCAGAGTCGGTGCCCTGCGTTCCAGAGCCGCCAGGGGCGGCGCGCTGCGTTCCAGTGCCGTTGGGGGCGGCGCCCAGCGCTTCTGTTCCAGAGCCGCCGGGGGCGGCGCCCTGTGTTCCACTTCCAGTGCCGCCGGGGGCGGTGCTCCGACTTTCAACCCCGGTGGGGGTGTTGCTCCGCCCCTCTGCTGCCCGACGGAGGCTGCCTCGCCTTCCGTGGCAGCTAGAGAGAGCTCGCACAGGGGCCCGGGACCCCCGTTGGAGGGGGGTTCTTGGTGCTCCGGGAGGAGCACCCTTTGGAGGGGGGTTCTGTTACGCCACGGCTAGCAGAGGGCACTGGCTCGGCTCCTGACGAGTCACGTGACGTTGTTTTTGTTCGCTCGCTTCCGGATTGAGCATTTTGTATTAAGTGACTTTAATTTGCCCCAGGTGTCCATGCCCTGAGTTGATCATGTGCTTTATTTAAATGCCTGGGTGACTGAGCACTTCGCGCAGTATTATATGGTGTCTTTAGTTGATCCTGGTTAGTATTGTTTGGATCAGTAGTCTCGTTTGTTCTCTATGCCTCGAATGTTCTCGTTTCCCGGTGAAGACCGCGTCTACTTTAATCGTGTTTTGTGTCTAATAAAGACTGTGACCTGCACCTGCATCCGCCTCCAGTCTACGTTACGTAACAGTGATTGCCATAATGACAGGTATAGTATCAAGTCAATTTATGGCCCAATAATAACCTCCTGTGGGACCCCTGGGAGTTTTCATATGAATCAAGCAATGAACAGATAAGCTACTAGTTTCAGTGGAATTATTAAACAGCCTGATGCATTTCATGAGTTTCAGGAAAAGGCACAATTGAACCTAATGTTAAACATTTCATTTAAAATAAATAATAAAATGTAATCCCCCGTTCCCCATTTTCTCAACAATTTGGTCACCTGCCAATTCCTACCCACAAGTCATCTCTCCCCTGAACTACCAACTGTACCGGGTGAGGGCTAACACATGATTCCCCCAAGACACGCGAAGCCAGCCAACTACATTGTTTCAAACTGTTGTTCATGCTGCATTACAGAACAGTGTAACACACTTGGAGGGTGCTGTTTGCCCTCTTCTGCATACATTATCTCACAGACATGTGCATGCAATCCCTCCCACCCAGACAGCACAGCAAATTTTGCTTCCTTGGCTCCCGGCCATGGATGGCTGTGGCTTCATCAAGATTCAAACTCACAATCCCTTGATGATAGGGCAAATGCTTTTCTGCTGCACCACTCAGGAGCTAAAACAACTGTTGCATTACTATCGATGCATTTGATTTTTTGTTACCTTGTTTTAATTGTACTACATATAAAAATTAAATACCTAAGACATTATCAATGCCCATATAGCTTTACCCATTTAGATCTTCAAACAAAATACAACAAAAAACAAAGGCAACCTGAGTTAACACACAATATAGTTTTTTTATTGAAACAAAACAAAAAAAAAATTATCCAACACCTATCACCCATGTGAAAAACCAATTGCCCCCTTAAACCTAAAATCTGGTTGTGCCACCTTTACTGGCAATAACTGCAACCAAATGCTTCTGATAACTGGAGATCAGTCTTTCACTTACTTCTAGGACTAGGATTTACTCCTACGCTTTGGCTCATTGTCTTGCTGCATAATCCAGTTGTGCCAGAGTTTCAACTTACGGACTGAAGACCGGACATTCTCCTTTAGGATTTTCTGGCAGAGAGCAGAATTCATGTTTCCCTCAATTATTGCAAGTTGTCCAGGTCCTGAAGCAGCAAAGCATCCCCACACCATCACACTGCCACCACCATGCTTCACTGTAGGTATGATGTTCTTTTTGTGGAATTCTGTGTTTGGTTTATGCCAGATGTAACGGGACTCTTGTCTTCCAAACAGTTCCACTTTCGATTCATCAATCCACAGAACATTCTCCCAAAAGGTTTGAGGATCATCAAGGTGTGTTTTGGCAAAATTCAGATGAGCCTTAATGTTCTTCTGGGTTAGCAGTGGTTTTCACCTCACCACTCTTCCATGGATGCCATTTTTGCCCAGTGTCTTTCTGATAGTGGAGTCATGAACAGTGACCTTTATTGATGCAAGAGAGGCCTGTAGGTCCTTTGATGTTGTCCGTGGCTCTTTTGTGACTTCCTGGATGAGTAGTTGCTGTGCTCTTCGAGGAATTTTGGAAGGTCGGGTACGTCTGGGAAGGTTCACTAATATACCGGGTTTTTCCATTTGGAGATAATGGCTCTCACAGTTGAAGTCCCAGAGCCTTTGAAATAGCTTTGTAACCCTTCCCAAACTGATATTTCAATCACCTTCTTTCTCATAATTTCTGTAATTTCTTTAAATTTTGGTACTGTGTGTTACTGGATAAGACCTTTTAACCAACTTCATGCAGTTGAAAAAGTTCCCTGTAAGTGTAGATTTGATTGAACAGGGTTTGCAGTAATCAGGCCTAGTTGTGTCTAGTCCAGCTGAACCCCATTATGAATGCAGTTTCATAGATTTGGGGAATTAGTAACTACGGAGGCAAAAACATTTTCACACAGGCCCAGTTGGTATTGGATAAAGTTTTTGCTTCAGTAATCATTATCATTTAGAAACTGCATTTTGTGTTTACTCAGGTTGGCTTTGTTTTATGTTAGATTTTGTTTTAATTTCTGAAACTGTTTAGTATGAGATATGCACAAAAACAGAATCAGGATGGGGGCAAATAGTTTTTCAAAGCACTGTAACTCATTCCAGGTCCATATTTCACTGTGTCTTGTCCTTAGTGCAGTGCACAGACATGGTGCTTAGCTACTGCCAGGACGTGCCATATAGGCATGTTGTCTTCCCCAACCTCATCGGGCAGCAGTCGCGACAGGAGGCCGAGCAGAGCACTGAGTATCTGCTGCTTAATGTGCTGCACGGCCTGCTGGGGGGCGAGTGTTTGCCCGAGCTACGCCTGCTCGGATGCTCTGTGCTGGCTCCACGATGTCGGAATAATGCCAGAGTCAAGCCTTGCCGCAGCTCATGTGAGGAAGTGAAGAAGAACTGCGTGCATGCCTTCGATGCCATCCGCATGGCCTGGCCCTACTTCTTGGACTGTGATCGTTTCTTTGCAGCTGAGGAAGAGGGCTGCCACGACCCGCTACTTGAGCTCAGAGGTAATGATTAGGAAACTGGAGAAAATACACTGATATGGTGATATGATAAGTTATACTGTTAATGTTAGGAATAAAATCCAATGTGCTTTTATAGGAAACTAATCAAATATAGGGTGGTGTGCTGAGTATATCACCCCGAAATGGATTCTTTTCCAATAACGGCACATCCCGAAGTGTTTAATTCCTTTTATCCCACAGCAATTTGGCAAAAATTACATTTTTTATCAGTGTCATTTTTTTATTTTTAATGTTGTGTAACATCAACAAAACAAGTTCCTGTTATCACTTGCCTTGCATTATAACAGCTATAAACAGTTCTCTCACTCACGTGCGTTTATTCAGAGGTCAACCAGATATACAGATTTTGTCACATTTTAAAGATGTCACAAAACAAGCAAACATTTTTTACAGCAAACCCATGATATGAGAGCTGAATAATTATGTAATTTGACCTGAGGGGTTTCCTAATGCATGATGTAAAAATAGTAACAACCCTGGAGAAGTTTCCAAGTTGTACTTGCACTTGTGGCTTTGAGAATGCTTATTTTGGTGAGAACCAGCTCTTTTGCAGTGGAAAAGCCTAGATAAACACAGCTATGTTTAATGAAAGAAACCTCAGAATATGAATGGAACTGCTATAGCACAAGCTTGTTACCGCATGAAGGGACTGTGTGAGCCTTATGTCAGACATTTTATCTTATTTTCTTTGTCACTTGCTTAGACTTGCTCTCTTCTCCCAGCCAGGCAAGATGTTGCCCTCTCTGGCATCTCAGATGGGGGTCAGGCTACCGTTCTTCAGTTCACATACCACACTAATGCGCAAATGTTCAGCATCTTGAAGAAAACGGCAGCCAAATGTCCTCAGATTTCCCGAACCTACAGCATCGGCCGTAGTGTGGAAGGCAAGGACCTGCTGGTCATTGAGTTCTCCAGTAATCCTGGACAACATGAGCTATGTGAGCACAACCTACCTTTTCCTATTCTCAGTACAAGCTGAAAGCTTTGCATTGCTTTGAGGAAGCAGGGATAAGTTTCATGTTCGGGCCTGCCCCCTTCTGGCCTTAAAGGCAAAGCACCACACACACACAAAATGTTTCTCTCATGCATCCACCGTCCTTTGTTATATAGTACCCTACTATGTCTCATCAAAATGACTCTGCTTAGCTATTAAACGATTTATTTATCCTACAAAAGCCTAACACAAATTAACCCCAATTTGTGCGTGCTATTAACAGTGAACCTCTCACTGATCCAATATCCATTTCTTATTTTATAGCAATACAACTTTACAGTTATTTCTAATACCAATATACTATATCTTCTCTTTATCTCAGTTACTAGCAATATAAACAATATTTAGGTAAATGAACACACAGATGGCCATGCTTGAAATTGTAGAGAGAAAGAGAACATGACAACTGCAAGTCAAATAATAATAATATTTTAAAAAACTATCATTTTAAACACTTTTCATTGTTAGTCTGAATCACCTCTGTAATTCAGATGTTAAAATGTATTTTAAAATGTTTATTAGAGAAGCAGAATTGAGCACATATTAGAAAATCATTTTTACTTTATTGTTTTTTTACTTTACTGTCTTGTAGTATGCATTTTAAAAATCAATCATATGTAATTAATATATTAATATTTTTCATGTTCATTTCATGTACAGGAGCATGTTTTAAATGACAAATTACAAACAGTCTGAACAGAATATTTACTGGCTTCTTCTCGTTATCTGCATTATCCTGTAGTGGAGCCGGAAATTAAGTTGATCGGGAACATGCATGGGAACGAAGTTTTGGGCCGGCAGCTGCTCATCTACCTGGCTCAGTACCTGTGCTCTGAGTACCTACTGGGAAATGAGCGTGTCCAGAACCTTATCAACAACACACGCATCCACCTGCTGCCCTCCATGAACCCAGACGGCTATGAGATTGCCGCCTCTGAGGTAGCCGATAGCAACGATCCTGAAAACGCCAACCCAGAAGTAAATATCCGTCTGTGTAAGCCGCGACCCAGCTAGTGCCTGTCTGTCATTTTTTTGGGCATACTGTCTACAATCTCTACACTCCCTGCACCAGATGAGGTCCTCAGAAGCGCAGGGGCCTGATTCGACTATTTTGAAAACTGTAGACAGTCTGAAGCTAAATTTCTGACTAGGCTGGCCAAATACAATATTTATCATTGTGTTTCCATCAACCTGTTTATATTTTGAAGCGCTCAACGAGGTAATGCACCAACCAAAAGCACAATACTGCTTTCAATAATTATTTTAACCATGACATTTGCCTTTTGGGGAATCCCATCTTTTAGGGGCTCTACCAGTACTTAATTCACTCAAGTAAAGTTAGTTTGTGGACTTGTAGACCTGAAGCATTGAATAAACATGCTTATAGTGTTTATAGTGTTTCAGAGCAGATGAATGCAAAACAAATGGATGGATACCCCTCTACAGGGGGTGAAATGGTGCAGGAGAGTGGACCACTGGTAAAGGGAGCCTTTGACAAACTAATGGATATTTCTACTTTATTTCCATTGCTATATAACACTCAGATTAGTCCTCAGCATGAGTTTCTCAGTCACTGAAATGATCAGCACGGCTTTTGGTTAAGAGCCATAAGGATATGCAAAACATAATAATACAGTAAAATAATGTACTGTGTAATCTGCAAGCTAGTACATGCATGTTAAATATTGGATTTTCACTAATTTGTCTGACCTACAATGCTTAGTTAAAATTTGGACATACAGGACTTTGCTTTATTTATATTTATCAGCCAGAAGTAACAAAGTCTGCTTCATTTCTTATTAATGATGTTTTTAGATTAGCTTGCATTGTGATAAGACTTAAGCAGACATTACACCAATGGCTTGGAATTAAATCAAACCACGGCCCAAAATTCTTGGGTAATGAAAAAGCTGTTGCATGGGTAATGAAAACAATTGTCATTGGCACAAGGAAATGGCTAAACCGTGTTGATCTGTTCGCATTTTCTGTCTTTTTCATGTTTTATCTTGTGTCTGCTTCTCAGAAGCCCAATTTCGTGAGCATGTTCAAGTCTGTTTTATGAGCATGTTAATGTTCGGTCTGATTTTGCCTCTCTTTTTTCCTCATTCACTCACTATGAGCCTTGTATCCTGCTTGTTCTGGCAGAAATGCTTCTTGCATGTTACAGAGTTTGTGACACATAAAAATGTAGTTAGCCCTATTACCAATATCCAAATTACTGTCAGCTAGTCAAATGAATAAAAACACATTATGAATATCAAACACATTCTCTGCTAAAATGTGCAAGGACTTTCTCTGAAATCTTTAATAGAGTTATGAAATTTGGGAGAAAGACCATACGTGAAGCCCCACCTTCATCCTAGTTAACTTCCTATAAATTCCCATCTCTCTCTCCACTAGAGATGAATATTCTTCACACCAAACCTCCCCTTCTCCTTCCTAAAACTCAACTGTTCCTATCCAAGAATATTTAGTGGTGGGCGTGGCTATCTAAAACAAATCAGAAACCACCAGAGTTCTCCCCACTTTTTACAGTTGCACAATTACGGTTCATGTCATTGAGTTGAGGGCGCTGTCTGCACTCAGTAATAAAATATTGTCCTAATCTTTTTGTCTGGATTGTGTGTGGAATGGTTTAGGGTCACTTGTATAATGGTTGGGTCAGTGGCAGAGCCAATGCTCAGAACATCGACCTGAATCGCAACTTCCCTGACCTGACCTCCATTTACTACAACCGACGACGCTTCATCCGATTCCGCACTGACCACCTCCCCATCCCTGACTCCTACTGGTTGAATAAGGTGCTTATGGAGTAGTAATTACTTGATGTCTGATTGATTTTACACTGATTTCAAAACAATGCCAGAGTAAAGCTGTTTTGAAATTGAGTAAAGCACACTGAACATTATGCTAATTCTCATTAACATATTAGACATAAGATTTAACTGCCTTATCTGCCCTCTTAGCCCTAAAGTGAAGTGCTACTGTTAAACACCAGTTCAGAATTTTACCTGCTCTAACACACTTTACCTAACTCATGTAGACTTTGCTTATTGTTTGTGAGCTAGTAGATTGGATAATTGACAAGTATATCCTGATTTAACTAAGTGCTTTCTTTCTTTGCCAGGTAGCTCCAGAAACCTACGCTGTGATGAAATGGATCAGGTCCATTCCATTTGTTATCTCTGCCAGTCTACACGGCGGGGAGCTCGTCATCTCGTATCCCTTTGACTTCTCCAGACACCCCCAGGAGGAAAAAATTTTCTCTCCCACACCTGATGAGCAGGTTTGGGTTGTTTATTATTATTATTAAAAAACAAAACAAAAAAAACAACACATTTATTTATGGTGCATTTCCCACAGTTTCATTAATTTGAAGATCACAATGAGTTTTTTTTGTGTGTAGATATTTAAGCAATTGGCCAGGACCTATGCAGATGCTCATGAGACAATGGCCAGCAATGAGACACAGAGATGTGGAGGCTCATTTGCCAGCAGAGGAGGCATCATCAATGGAGCTCTGTGGTACAGCTTTGCTGGAGGTAAAACAAAGCAAAGAATGTAGGATGCAGATCAGTGGCAACTCATCTATAGGGGCATTTATAACAACCAACAAATATTAATCTTCACTCATCAATCTTCATTAGTCCTCATTCATAACTCCATCCGTTTTAAATTCCTTTGAAATACTGCTTATCTGTTTTAAGTAACCAACAATTTAAAAAAAATTGCTTTTTTGACAGATAATAAGCTGATGTTCTGTCAATTTGCTTACCTTTCCAGATGTTGTGTAATCATGGAAACAACTTGCTAGTCAAAAATGGGAACTCCAACAAGCGCTAATAGAGGCCTACTGGGTCAGGAATCACTTTGCTCCATGCCTGCTCTATGAATGTTTTCAGTAGTGGTGGAGAAGCAGAGGGACAGTTAATGGTCATGGTTTTTACACCAGGGTTTATGGAGTGAGATCTGTTTTTAGATCATGTTTTCTAACAAGTAATCAGAATAAAATCTAATACATTTCTGCAAAAAAAAAAAAAAAAAGGGCAAAGTGTGAGTGCAGGCAGTGTTTCTCTGATTTCTGTTGTAAGATACACTGCAAAGATTAGAAAATGGAAAGGGTTTATAGAGTGGACAACCTTAAAGCCTGGTTAATCATATGTAGATCTTGTGTATGCACCTCTCATACTGTAACTTTGGGGTGGTAAGAGGCTGCATCACAACACCCTGTCATTGATTATTTTCCTATAACAGCATGTCCCCAAGTGTTCTATTCCTTAAGTACAATCTGTGTATGTGTGTTAGGCATGTCAGACTTTAACTACCTGCACAGTAATTGTTTGGAGCTGACGGTGGAACTCGGCTGTGATAAGTTCCCTGCAGAGGAAGAACTTTACCCAGAGTGGCGCAGGAACAAGGAAGCTCTGCTCAGTTTCATGGAGTCTGTGAGTTTACCCTCTGCTTCTTTATTGATATATTAATGGTGTTGATACAGATTAATAAATTAATGAGGCAATGCTTTGAAATTGTTAGTGTCACACAACTAGCCAGGCCTAATTAATGCTATCTGAATTATCAGTGTGCATTTTTGTGTCATAAAAATTGATATTGATAGAAAAGGAATAAAGAAGGGTGCCTATAGTATATTACATCAATAAACATTTTACCAGGCCCAGCTAAAGACTGAGAACATGTCTGTTAAGGAAACAAGCAGGAAAACTCTAAGGAACTATGTACTGTATTTCTGGGTCCGAGAATCATCTCTTTGGCAGTGTAGACTGTAAATACCTGCAGATCACCATGGACTCCTGCCTATTGCCACTCGTATTGTTTTAATTCATCATAAATTTTTGCAGGGCGAATTATTACAAAATTCATGTAGAGTGCAAATAAAACCACAAGATGGCAACATAAGCAAACCATTACTTCCATTACACAAAGGCAGATTTTTCTTTTTTTAAATTTTTTTTTTTTATAAAATTACGTTTCTGTCATTTTATGCTGATATTTTAATATATCATCATTATAAAAACATTCTTGTATCTGAACAATATGTAGGCTTTTATGGGATTATTATCTAACACTAAAACTTTTTTGATGTGGTAATGCAGGTCCACAGAGGAATAAAGGGTATTGTGAAAGACAGAGATGGGAATGGAATTAAAGGTGCCATCATATCAGTTAGAGGGATACGGCATGACATCACTACAGGTAATGACAACAGAAGGAAAATGAAGGGTGAATTAAAGAGAGATATTCAAAGCTAAGCTCATATCACAATGACACTTTTGTATATCACATTTTGTCATATTTATCATATTTGTCATATAAGTTCATATATTTTGTTGTATCACCACAATGACAGTTATATACTTGAGACTGATCTGACCACAAAAAGTATACAACTCTGCAGTGACAAATGTCATTACAGAATTGTATATTTTTGTAGCTCTTAACTAAACTATTAACTAAAGACAGTTTCACTTGGACTTTGACTTTGATTTTTACTATTTATAAGAATTTTATAACTTAAACTTATGGCAATGACATGGCACCATAATGACAGAGTTACATTGTCACTGCACATCACAAACATAAGTCAGCTTGGAAAGTGTCATAGCACAATCTTATGTCAACAATAATGTCGCTTGACTCAACATGACATGAAGTTGTCTTTTTTAATGACAACTGTTAGCCTTTACTAATGTATATGTAGATTATATCAGTTGTCATGAAGTGTTTATGTAGGGGTCATGTAGCATTAAAAAACACTGCCCTTAAGTGACTTTGGGTCAAGCCATATTTATTTATATAGCACATTTAGAGATAACATATGTTGGTAAAAGTGCTGTCATTTCAAAAAGCACTGAAATGTACAAATAAATTAAAACACATCCATGAATCAGTAAAGAAATTAAAAGCAGTAAAAATAAAATTCCTGGTTGAATAAGAATATGTACACCATTTATCCTTTGCTTGATCGGTTCTTCTCTGTAGCTGAAGATGGTGACTATTGGAGACTGCTGATTCCGGGTGTCCACATTGTAAGTGCCACAGCTCCTGGCTACTCTAAAGTGGTGAAGCGCGTCAAGCTGCCTCACACCATGCAGAAGATGGGCCGTGTGGACTTTGTGCTTAGAAAGGAGCCAGTAGAACCTGACCACGACTACTTATCCATCCCTGAGCTGGATAATTATGAGCGCTTCGACCCTTTTAACGCATTCGAGCAGCACAATGAGCCAGACCGTGGAGAGAATGGAGAGGAGAGAAGTGAGAAGCCTTGGTGGTGGGCTTACTTTAGTCAACTAGGGACGTCTCCTCCCACCTGGCTTCTCAGGAACTATTAGCAACCTCATATTGCCCCTTATTCCCATAACTGCCTCCTGTATTCAAATTAATGCACCTTAGGTTTCAATTATTGTCAGGAAGATTTGAAATATATAGTTTTCATCCCATTCTTAAGATAAAGTGGGGCTATAATGTATTGTTTATAAAAGTCTAACACTTTAGTTTAGCTAACACTTTAGCTAGACCATTGCTTGGCTAGGGTAAAATATATATATTTGTTTTGTCATGCAGACTTTTTATGTGCAGGCACATTATGCCAAAACCTATTTAATGGAACCTTGGATTTTCATTCGACTCAAACCAGTGGTTCTGGGAATCTGTTTTTCATCAAAACACATGCCCTACAATTGTAAATGGACTGGAATAATTAAGTTAGGGTGTGAAAATCTGTTTCCTCTGATTCAGTGTACAACTTATGTACAATACATTTTTCCATTTGAGGAGTTAACAATTCCATTTATTAACCCAAAGTCTTTAAGCACTAAAAACTTTAGGTTTACTCTTTACAATTCTACTCAACATTGGGTCTAACTTCTGTCAGCTGAGGTCTACTTTTGTCTGATCTCTGTGACAAAGCCCTATTTTGGATATAGTCTCTGGAACAGAGCTCTACATTAGGTTTCAAATCTGTAACCAATTTGGGTCTACTTTGGGTCTGATCTGTAAATGAGGTCTAATACAACAATAAATTGGGTCTAATACAGTAATAATATAAATAAACATGCATTGCTATGATCTTTCTCAACCAATTGTTAAGACATGTTAAATTGTAAAAATGTTATTCTGAACCCTACAACTCAGTATTTCTCTGCTTTAAGAAGCTTGACTAACCAAAGTTTTATTTTTTTTTTTCTGCAGCAAAAAGTATTGCAGTAAATGTTTGACAAGTTATGTGACTTTACAGTGTGTAAAATGAGGGCTTTCAGTGTCATATTTAGCAAAATATGTAACTGTAGCATTGTATGCAGTTATCTGAATACATTTAGCCCATATCTGTTGCTGAGACCTGCATAGGGTCTAATCTGTATCTGAGTTTATATTGAGTATAATCTATATCTCAGCTATCTCTATGATGGGCCAAATCTAAACTGTATCTGAATTCTATGATGGGTCTAATCTGCTGTTGAGCTCTGTTGGGTCTAATTTGTCTTTGAGCACTGCATTGGGTCTAATTTGTACTTCTGTATCTGAGATCTACATTGGGTCTAATATGTACCTGAGCTCTATATTGGGTCTAATCGGTTGCTGAGTTTTCCATTGGGTCTAATCTGTATTTTACCTCTATCTGTCTTTGGGCTCTACAATGGGTCTTGTCTGTACCTGGGCTCTATGTTGGGTCAAATTTCCATATCTGAGGTCTATGTTGGGTCCTAAATCTGTAACTAATGTCTACATTGGATCTAATTTTTAATCAAATTTTCCATTGGTTCTAAGCACAGTCACTGGGGATTATGTTTGGTCTAATCTCTCAAGATAAGGTCTATTTAAGCTCTGTTAAGTTTTACATTGAATCTAATCTCTGTATCTGAGGTCTCAGGCATTTAGTATCACTTTGTGTTTAACCTCTATAGCTGAGGTCTGCTTTGCATCTAATTACAATAATTGAGGTTAGGTCTTTTTGGTCTAGTCTCTGAGACTTATGTGAAAATGCAAATGTACTGCCATGAGAATTATTTTGTTAGTCCAATTGTTACAACTTCTATGCCCTGCATTGAGTATATGCAAATATATACGTATATGTTTGTTAGTTGTTTTAGACATTTGCACAGTGTTTATTAAAATGTTGCTGTATAGCTTGTGTGTTTCATTTATCATACTTCTAATCACATACAGTGGTGCTTGAAAGTTTGTGAAACCTTTAGAATTTTCTATATTTCTGCCTAATTATAACCTAAAACATCATCAGATTTTCAAGAAGTCTTAAAAGTAGATAAAGAGAACCCAATTAAACAAATCAGACAAAAATATTATACATGGTCATTTGTTTATTGAGGAAAATGATCCAATATTACATATCTGTGAGTGGCAAAAGTATGTGAACCTTTGCTTTCAGTATCTGGTATGACCTCCTTGTGCAGCAATAACTGCAACTAAACATATCCAGTAACTGTTGATCAGTCCTGCACATCGGCTTGGAGGAATTTTTGCCAATTCGTCAGTACAGAACAGCTTCAACTCTGGGATGTTGGTAGGTTTCTTCACATGAACTGCTTGCTTCAGGTCCTTCCACAAGATTTCTATTGAATTAAGGTCAGGACTTTGACTTGGACATTCCAAAACATTAACTTTATTCTTCTTTAACCATTCTTTTGTAGAACGACTTGTGTGTTTAGGGTCATTGTCTTGCTGCATGACCCACTTTCTCTTGAGATTCAGTTCATGGACAGATGTCCTGACATTTCCCATAAGAATTCACTGGTGTAATTCAGAATTCATTGTTCCATCAATGATGACAAGCCGTCCTGCCCCAATGCAGCAAAACAGGCCCAAACCATGATACTACCACCATCACATTTCACAGATTGGATAAGGTTCTTATGCTGGAATGCAGTGTTTTCCTTTCTCCAAACATAGCCCTTCTCATTAAAACAAAAAATTCTATTTTGTTCTCATCTATTCACAAAATATTTTCCCAATAGCCTTCTGGCTTGTCCACATGATCTGAACAAACTTCAGACAGGCAGCAATGTTCTTTTTGGAAATCAGTGGCTTGCTCCTTGCAACCCTGCCATGTACACCATTGTTGTTCAGTGTTCGCCTGATGGTGGATTCATGAACATTAACATTCGCCAATGTGACAGAGGCCTTTTTAGTTGCTTAGAAGTTCCACTGGGTTCCTTTTTGACCTCGTGGATTATTACACATCTTGCTCTTAGAGTGATCTTTGTTGGTTGATCACTCCACGGGAGGGTAACAATTTCTACACAATCTGTCTGACTGTGGATTGGTGGAGTCCAAACTCTTTAGAGATGGTTTTGTAACCTTTTCCAGCCTGAAAAGCCTGAGGTCCTCAGAAATCTCCTAAGTTCATGCCATGATACACTTCCACAAACATGTGAAGATCAGACTTTGATATATCCCTGTTCTTTAAATAAAATAAGGTGCTAACTCACACCTGATTGTCGTCACATTGATTGAAAACACCTGACTCTAATTTCACCTTCAAATTAAACTGCTAATCCAAGAGGTTAACATACTTTTGCCATTCACAGATATGTAAAATTGGATCATTTTCCTCAATAAATAAATGACCAAGTATAATATTTTTGTCTCGTTTGTTTAAATGGCTTCTCTTTATGATCTTGTAGGACATTTGTGAAAATCTAATGATGTTTTAGGTCATATTTATGAAGATATATAGAAAATTCTAAAGGGTTCACAAACTTTCGAGCACCATTGTAGGTCATAATATCACCACAAGGTGTCAGCAAAGCTCCAGGTTTTTTTTTTTTTTTTTTTTTTGAATAAAATCTGGCACCCAGGGGACATCAGTCCTTGTTTTCTAGATTTCCTCCACTGCATATTATCACACGTCCTGTGTTCCTGTGTCCATCGTAATCTAATATGTATGACTCCATAAATTATAATTACAGTACTGCACGATAAACTATTAAGGAACAATCAACCAAATGTAACCCAAAAATGTGTAGCCTCTGGTGTTTTCATATGAATGCTTTGTTTTTAGAAGATAAGCAACAAAAATCTGCTTTTTTTCTGTTTACAGCTGTTGGGGAAATTTTTCAAACACAATGTGTTTGGATTGTCCCAAGTGCTGGTGAAGCCACATGCTGCAAAATCCAAATAATAATGAGCAATTTCTTTAAAGGTGTAACTCATAATTATATTCCCTAAATGACTAAAACACACAAGCAGACATTCATTCTTTATCTACTGAGTCATTTTGACCAAAAAAATATATTTGGTTTGATGTCACTGTTGTTGCCTTTAACTGTAATGACTTGCCAACATTGTCCTTTCATCATATAAGCATTTACCAATTGCACATGAGTCCCTGTTTGAATCTCAACCTATATTTGTGAGGAAAAAAAAGTGATTGAGCACATCCATGAATGGCTGGATTCATGGCAATATCACAAAGGATTTTTATTCAAGAAGTAGTTGCCACAAGAAGAAGCCAGAACTAGACACATTAATTTGATATAAAAGAGAGAACAATATGTGAAAATCACCTGAAAGGTATTCAAAGTAGCCAGCATACCTAACACTAAACCTGGACTAGGTTTTCATTTTAATTTTTTTGTTTGGCTCTACACCATTTTCAGTAAATAATAATAATAGTGTACAGACAAAATAGACATGTTCATTCGGAAAGCAAATACTAATCATTATGACTGAAAGAATAAAACTTAATATTGCTAAACTTTACTATTACACACTCCTGGAAACCTTCAGGGGGTGTTCCATGTCCAATTCCTTTAGGAAGCTTAGAACCCTTTACTAGCCAAAGATCTATCAGAGAACCCTTTTTCTATGAGTGCAACAGAAAATAAAGACCTTAGGCCTAACCTTTTTTTTTTTTCATTGAACTCTACATTAGGTCTAAAGTCTGTAACCCAGGTCTAATCCCCTCCCCCCCCCCCAAAAAAAAAAAAAAATTCTGTGACTGAGCCATACATTGGACCTGATATCTGTAACCATGCTCCATACTGGGTTTCAAATCTCTAACCAATGTCTACTTTGGGTTCGATCTGTAATGAGGTCTACATACAGTAATAATTCAAAATGCACATGTACTGCTATGAGAATAATCCTACTAGCCTGGTTAACAAATAAAAATGTATGTATATCCCTACAACCAAGGAGTTCACTCACTTAGGAAGCTTTGAACCCTTCAGTAGCCCAAGAAGCACCCCTCCCATGTCTACATCAGACAGTTTTGTAATAAACACTTGACAGGGTTTGTGCCTTTTTAGTCTATAAAATGAGGCCTATCAGTGTCATATATAGCATTTCACTTCAAATAAAATATGTAACTGTAGCACTATATGTGGTCATCTGGCAAACATTTACGCCAAAACGCTATTTTAAAAACTCTGAATAAATGATATATTTAGGTTGACCGCAATGCATTCAGTGCTCTGCGATTGATTTGCTGAGAGAAAGCTGTTTAAGATTCCTGTATTTCAGTAGTCATTTTCAATATGCGGAGTTGTGCATTTTGAACGATGTCTAAATGTATCATGAATAAGACAGTGTGGCTGACTTTTCTGTTGGCGTTACTCATAAATGCTAATTTTCAGTGACAGCTGGTTGTGATATTATTTGGGAAGGCTATAATCTAATGAAACTATCAGGGTTAAGCAATGCATTATATCATATCATCAATGGCATAATAAGGTTGATACGTGACAAACTATCATTTGTACTTAAAGGCAGACAGACACCTGCTTTGCTTATTTCTAATTAAAAAAAAGTGCTTCATGTCTGTAATGCTCTGCTGAGGTCATGATGTGTTTTCTCTAAAAGGGAAAAGTTAGAACTCTTTTCATTCAAACTAAAAAACACTAAACTGGCACGTTTCTCATATGCCATTTTGTGAAATTTGTACTTTGATTGGACAATGTGTGCTCAGCATTTCTACCTTTAGTTTTGTCCTTTAAAGTCATTTTGGTGGAAGAGTAAATAATACACCTCATTCATGTTCATTTCACCTGTGACTGTATTCACATGCACCTTCTCGATCACTACTGATTATGTGTTATGGATGTATCAGTGAAGTGGACTGAAAATATCAGCCTAAATGGAGATTAAATATAGGGGGCATGTCACTCTGTGTAATCCCCTTACATGACTGTCAATGATAGGCTAAACTTTACGGTATCGTTTAAACCCTGGAACCATTTGTTATAGGATTACAACACAACACAACTATCTATATCTGTGTATCTGTATCTGTGCTCCAGATTTTGGTATCTGTATTTAGATTTAAACCCAAAGTGGATGTGGCCAAGAATGCTTGTGTGGGTTTTTTCGCCTCAGATTCCCAGAAAACAATATGCTAAACTGTACCATTCAGGGTATTAATGCTTGTACCAGGTGGAACCAAGGATAAAAAAAACAACAACTTTTGATTAAAATAATAATAATAATAATAATAATAATAATAGGACCATAAAAACTACTGTACAACACTTTTTTCTCACAGTGTATGAAGCATGGTATGGATTTCATATAGCTAGTAGCAAGTCCCTCTTAAACAGCAGCCTGTTTCTGAAATATTTGTATTTCCACTGATATGTTAGGTAATGAACTGTCATAATAAGTGTAGCCAGATTTACTTTAAAAGCTCTTGAGTGGTGTTCAACTTACCCTTGAATGTTTTTAGGTCTTAATTATACTGCTTGTCTATCAGCGTGGCTTTGAACCAATGCATGCCCAGAGGGAATGAATTTTTGATCGTATGCATGTGTAAGTGTATGGGAGGGGGCATGCATAGGATTTGTGTAAGTGATGTCTCCATACTTCAAAGTAATCACAAATGCACATTAGCAAAAGGATGCCAAATACATCTATGAATTTCTCAGCATGCATTAGTAGCTATGTCGAGCCGTCTGCATGCCTCTTAATCCTGTTCTCAACTCCACTATATGTATTTATGAATGAATGTCATGCATCATAAGATGATTTGGTATTTTTCTCTGACCCATTCTTTATTTTTAGCATGACTGATTAAAAATGTACTGTCTGATGTTACTTTGGAAATTGTATGAAAAAGCTGGTAGATTAATATTTGTTGTATATGTTTTTTTGGTATTAGTCTTGTTTTTGCACTCGTTTTCTTGATCACTGATCTGACTAGAAGTGTACAATAGTGTATTACAACGTGTATAACAATGTGAATATTTCTCTGAGATCTATACACTGAATTGTCTTAGTCTTAAACAATGTGTTCTTATATATTTACAGTATCAGTTAAAACGTGCTTATATTTTGGGTTTTTGATTATTTGAAGCAAAAATAGCCCTTGGTAAAGCACTTAGTCTGTAGTGTATATACTGGGAACACTGGAATTATTTATCATGAGGTGTACTAGTTACTGTGTAGGGTTTTCACTGTATCTACTCAGAGTTGTGGGTTCAAAGGGCTCTGCTTTGAGCGGTAGATTCCTGAAGTGAACGTGATGCCTAATTCCCCAGTCTTGCTGTGCAGTCACATGTAATCTGAGTGCATCTGTTCGCTCCACATAAGGTTTGTATGTGTGTTTGTATGTTATAGTATGTGAATATACTATAATATAAATGTTGCTCTCATCTCTCTAGCACTTCCTCTAGGTCGTCCTTGATAGTTTTTTGTTTTCTACTTTGCTTAGTCTTCCCCATGCCATATCCTTTTCTATATACCCTTCTTTAAGATTCAGGAGCCAGAAGCAATCTTATATGACTAAGGATTTTATGAACTATGCTTTGTCGTCAAACCTCTCTCTCTTTCTCTCTCTCATCTGCTCGCTCTCGACAGTGAGGTGTGCTCAATGTGCCATGGATAATTTGTTTGCTTTGCAATTATTTTCTGTGAGTGGAGACAAATTGATTCATACAGCAGAAAACAACAGTGCGGGAATAGTGCTCTGCGAGCAACTCGAAGCAGACAGAGCAGAGCTAATATGCTTATGTTGAGGGCTGACAGACAGAGACATGGTTCCCGTCATACGCACTCCATTCAGCGCCACACTTAGTGCAGTGTATCCACCTGAATATGAACAGTGCAGCCAGTGTACAGATGGAAAATCAGTCAGACACCCTGCTATGAATACAAGAGATGAAAAACAAGCTATTGCATGTGTAGGTGAAGAGGTTTGAGTAATTTGTGTGTAAATTTAGTAAATATTGCTCAATCTTTATCTGTAAACTCATTTGAGTAATGAAGTGCTTCATACACAAATACTGTAGCTAAAGGTAGTAGGAAAGGAGGATTACTTGGCATGACTTTGTCTAGTGTCTTACCAAAGTCCTTGATAGGCAATTATTCTTACCAATGTTGGCAATTTTTTGTTGACAGAAATACTTCTTTCTGCCAGTAAAACAGATTTAAAATGGCACTAGATCATGCTTTTCTGAAATATTCACTTTAATCTAATGTGAAAATCATTAGTTCTTGCCCTGCCCCAAACGTAAAGTTTTTTAATCCTGTATGATGGATTTGGAAATGTGAGACCATGTTTAAAATTCTAATAGAATCCAAAATTTAGCTTGTTTTTGGGTGTCTGCATAACACATTTAAACATTTCTTAATGGTTCTCAGAAATCTTTGCGGTATTGAGTTTAGTACGTGCCTTTGAATATTCTATAATGACAATTTAGGGATAATTTGCTGTAATCTTTATGCAATTATACTGTATATTTGAATTCAGCTATAGAGATGGTAGTGAATCAACACCACCTTCTCTCTCTCTCTCTCCATCTCTCTCTTGCTCGCTCAGTTCCCCCATGTGAGCTAAAGTTCAGAGGTCACCAATTACTCGTGGAGGCTGAGAAAGTCTCCTCTGCTGGTCCCCTGGCTGCCAGACTGAATTAGCGTTTGCAAGCTCGCAGGTAGCAGCCATGAATCCTGCAGATTCATGAACTGTAGAGAGATTCTACTTACACTATAAACGTTTTCATTATAAAAACTTAATTATTAATTTAGTAAAATTTTGATGATCCAAATGTTGTACGACTTAATTTTGTAATTAAGGTTCAGTGTCATCTTTAATTGAATCCTACTGTACACTAACAGCAGTTACAGGGTTACAGGGACTGTCTGTCTGTCTGTCTGTCTGTCTGTCTTTCTCTCTCTCTCTCTCTCTCTCTGTCTCTCTCTCTCTCTCTCTGTCTCTCTCTCTTTTATGCAGTGTCAGTGAAGTTCCAACAGAGCAGACTTAACACAGTCTGTTCATTAGTATCCAAACAAGTGCACACACACACACACACACACACACACACACACACATGCACACACGCACACACACAACTTGGTTTCTTTATAGTCTAGGTCTCCCTCAGTCTGCTTGATAAATTCACTTTCTTTAAAACACACAAGCAGTCACGCATCCTTGCACACAATGACAGGGTTTAGTAAAATGGCTTTGTGATTTGTGTCCTTTCTCTTCTATTGTTCTGTTTGATTTTGGTTCCAGAGGTGTGACGATCCCTGGTCACACAGCACAAAGCAGCCTGGACAGGACTCTGACCCCGAAACTAATTTGACAGCTTAATGCTCTTCACAGCTGACAGTTTGTTTCCTTTTTTTTTTTCTTTTTTTTTTCTTTCTCTATCTCCATTTGTTAATTTGTTAAAATTTCTCTTTAAGTGCTTCATTCTCTTCTCTGGTGGTGGATGCAGAAAAAAAGCGAAAAGGAGACACTGAAGCAGCATTTTTCACACTAGAGCAGAACAAGATTATCATCTTCAGAATAAGCATGCATGTGATCTTTCTTTTATTTTGTTTTATTCAAAACTCATACTCAAAAACAATTCAAGTCCTTCAGGTCTTTTCACACCATTTTCTATTTTGGCCACAAAAGGTTAAAGGTCACCTGCAATACCCATGTGGAATGTGACACACTGTGTCAGCGTTATCTGTGATTACTTCCTGTTATGCCTTTATTAGTTGCAGATTTACTGTATTGTTCATTAGAATACCCAGGACTGTTTAATGGCTGAAAAGTATGCAAAACCACTAACAAGAGAAAACCGTTGAAACAGTCATTGAAAATGTTAATGTTATTGAAACTGGTTTTTAAGAGAGTGTTTTATTAGCTTAGCAAATCTTCTGTATGGACATGAGGGATCATAGTAATAATTATTATTGCAGTTCTCTTACTATTTAATCAGATTCTTTTAGTCACAAACAGATCCTAACTGAGATAATTTCGAAATGTTAATCTGCTTACAGTGCATGTCTTTCGAAAGGGGGAGGAAACCAGATTACCTGGAGGAAACCCCTGAAGCACGGGGAGAACATGCAAGCTCCGTGCACACAGGACTAAGACCCTGGAGTTTTGATTCAATTCAATTCATTTAAATTTTATTTGTATAGCGCTTTTTACAATAGACATTGTCTCAAAGCAGCTTTACAGAAATATCAACATGGTATACAGATATTAAAGGTGCGAATTTATCCCAACTGAGCAAGCCACTGAGTGGCGACAGTGGCAAGGAAAAACTCCCTACGATGTTTTAAGAGGAAGAAACCTTGAGAGGAACCAGACTCAGAAGGGAACCCATCCTCATCTGGGTAACAACAGATAGTGTGAAAATGTTCATTATGGATTTATATGAAGTCTGTTTGGCCTTAGAAGCAGCCGTAGTCCCAGCAATCTGGAATTGGAGTAGATGAGAGCTCCATCCAGAGGTAGGACATCCGAAACGGATCAGGCAGGTCCGGAGAGCAGAGAGGATCAGGATCTCTAGTATCTCCATAAAATTGTGTGTGGCTCGGCAGAAGGAGAGAGGGAGAGAAGAGACTGTTAGGACTGTACTTAGCATAATAGAAAGTCTAGTCAGGGTAGGCTTGAGTAAAAATACGTTTTAAGCCTAGACTTAAACACTGAGACTGTGTCTGAGTCCCGAACACTAACTGTGGGGCTCTATAAGAGAAAGCTCTTCCCCTTGCTGTAGCCTTCACTATTCGAGGTACCGTCGGATAGCCTGCATCTTTTGATCTAAGTAGGCGTGGCGGATCATAGAAAACCAAAAGGTCGCTTAGATACTGTGGCGCGAGACCGTTTAGTGCTTTATAGGTTAATAATAGTATTTTAGTGAGGCAAGCATGCTAACCACTAAGCCACTGCACCACTAAGCCACTGCACCATGGTTTCACATATAAAATAATATTGAATGAAATAAATATGAGATCAGAATGAAAACTTGCTTTGATCAAGTTTTCCAAACGTATAAAAAATATTAGTATAGTAGATACCTGCAGTTACTCTTAAAATGTGAAAAGGTCCAATATACAGAAAGTAGGGACTTATTTAACAGTTGTTACATTTACATTACATTTTAGTAGCCGATTAGTAGCAAACAATTAATTTTATGTAAGAACATAATTTAAAAATATTTGAATGAAAGTCAATTTAAAAATATTTGCATGAAAGTAGATTATCTTTTTTATGATCAAACCCTAATATGGTGGAGATTCACCAAACACTCAGTCAGGAATAAACTAAGCAGTCTTGTATGTAAAGCTGTTATTAGATGTTGGCATTGCTAGGATTGTGTAGTTAAAGTCCAGAGTACCATAAATCCTTGTAATGATTTATTTAGCCTACAGCCACAGCCAGATGCTTGTGCATACTTTTATTTAGAAGCTTATTTTAAGAGGCTTCTGAATAAACAATGTGATCGAATAACCATCTGACACCAAACAAAGCACTGATGTAATGTGATTACATGCTTAGATTACCATTTTTTAATTTCCAATTCACAGACGCATAGATGAGTTTATTTATTAAAGCAATTATACAACCTAAATAGAAATGTTCCGTATTCTGTCCAGCATGTAGTCATGTCTGTGACACCTGGACATGGTGCTGCATACTGTATATTTGTGCACTGTGGTTCAAGCCATGAGCTTTCAGCATCATCCGTCATCTGGCTTCAGTTCATAATGTTTGAAGTGTTGGTTGCTTTGAGAGGTCACTAGGGCAGAGTCCTCTATGTCTGTTTGAGTGAGCCTCAAATGCTGCAATATTTGGAGAAAACAGTTTTTTATGTTTTTATTTCCATTTCTCAATCTTTAACTCATGCTCACATGCTTTCGTTTTGCGTAACACAGCACCATTTGGATAAACCCATCTCTCTCTCGCTCTCTCTCTGTCTCTCTCTCTCTCTCTTGCTCTCTCGCTCTCTCTGCCCTGAGGCACAGAGTGTTCCTGCATCTCTCCATCCTTCGTATTTTTCTTACACGTCTCTGAGAAGCCACTCCATCCATTATTACACACTCACTCTTTTAAGTGCTTTGGCTGGAGAAGAAAAAAAAGAGGTGGATGAGTATGTGAGTCTCTAAAACAGTCCCAGTGCTTACTTTATAATGCTGTGTTCATTTAATAGTGTTTTCTACATGACCTAAATATTACAGCAAATTGAGGTTAAGTAAGCAGTTGTCTTTATTAATTCAATTCCATTTTAGTGTGACAAAGGAGCGGCAGAAAAATATTGGATGTATGTCATTTTCAAGCTCAAAAGTTTGTATCCCCATTGACATTCACTCATCCTCAATAAGAGCTTTATCCTGGTCAGGGTCATGGTGACAGAGTATACCGGGAACACTTGTTATGAGGAGATAATACACCCTGAATGGGATGCTAGTCAATTGCTGGGCACCACACAAACACACTTACACATTCACACCAGCATGTTGTTAGTAGATTAAGGAATGATAGATACAGTGATGCTTGAAAGTTTGTGAACCTTTTAGGATGTTCTATATTTCTGCCTAATTATAACCTAAAACATCATCAGATCATTTCAAGAAGTCCTAAAAGTAGATAAAGTGAACCCAGTTAAACAAATGAGCCAAAAATATTATACGTGGTCATTTATTTATTGAGGAAAATGATCCAATATTACATATCTGTGAGTGGTAAAAGTATGTGAACCTTTGTTTCAGTATCTGGTGTGACCCCCTTGTGCAGCAATAACTGCAACTAAACATATCCAGCAACTGTTGATCAGTCCTGCACATCGGCTTGGAGGAATTTTAGCCCGTTCCTCAGTACAGAACAGCTTCAACTCTGGGATGTTGGTGGGTTTCTTCATATGAACTGCTTGCTTCAGGTCCTTCCACAAGATTTCTATTGAATTAAGGTCAGGACTTTGACTTGGCCATTCCAAAACATTAACTTTATTCTTCTTTAACCATTCTTTAGTACAACGATTTGTGTGCTTATGGTCATTGTCTTGCTGCATGACCCACTTTCTCTTGAGATTCAGTTCATTGACAGATGTCCTGACATTTTCCTGTAGAATTTGCTGGTATACTTCAGAATTCATTGTTCAATCAATAATGGCAAGTAGTACAGCCCCAGATGCATCAAAACAGGCCCAAACCATGATACAACCACTACCATGTTTCACAGATGGGATAAGGGTCTTATGCTGGAATGCAGTGTTTTCCTTTCTCCAAACATAACGCTTTTCATTTAAACCAAAAATTCTATTTTGGTCTGATCCACAAAACATTTTCCCAATAGCCTTCTGGCTTGTCCATGTGATCTTTAGCAAACTGCAGATGGGCAGCAATGTTCTGTTTGGCATTCTCCTTACAACCCTGCCATGCTCAACATTGTTGTTCAGTGTTCTCCTGATGGTGGATTCATGAACACTAACATTAGCCAATGTGAGAGAGGCCTTTAGATGTTTAGAAGTTACCCTGGGTTCCTTTTGGATCTCAATGACTATTACACGTTTTGCTCTTGGAGTAATCTTTGTTGGTTGATCACGCCTGGGGAGGGTAATAATGGTTTTGAATTTCCTCCATTTGTATACAATCTGTCTGACTGTGGATTGGTGGAGTCCAAACCCTTTAGAGATAAGAACAGCCTGATGAGCATCAACAACTCTTTTTCTGAGGTCCTCACTAATCTCCTTCTTCCACAAACATATGTTGTGAAGATCAGATTTTGATAGATACCTGTTATTTGAATAGAAAATAGGGTGCTCACTCACACCTGATTGTCATCTCATTGATTGAAAACAACTGACTCTAATTTCACTTTCAAATTAAACTGCTAATCCTAGAGGTTCACATAGTTTTGCCACTCACAAATATGTAATATTGGATCATATTTATTTATTATTATTTATTATTTAAACAAGTATAAAATTTTTCTCTCATTTGTTTAATTAGGTTCTCTTTGTCTACTTTTATGGCTTGTGTGAAAATCTGTTAATGTTTAAGTCATATTCATGCATATTTATAGAAAATTCTAAAGGGT
This sequence comes from Ictalurus furcatus, assembly GCF_023375685.1. NCBI lineage: Eukaryota > Metazoa > Chordata > Actinopteri > Siluriformes > Ictaluridae > Ictalurus > Ictalurus furcatus. Next base: position 29,149,753 of record NC_071257.1, on the reverse strand, counting down.
TCACAAAGCCAGTATGTTGCTATGGGTGCATTTTGTGAAATGGTGAATTATGGGTGAATTTTGGAAAATTCTTCTCCAGGCTTGGCGATCAAATCAATTTTGTCCGATAATAATTTTGTCCCAACCTTCTTCCTTTTTCATCTGGGTATTGGACCAGCAAATGTAAAAAGGTGGATATACTGTAAAATCAAAGATATCAGAGTGATGCCAACAATGAAATCTGCCATCAAGAATTCAAAGAAATATAGGGTGTGTCTCGATCAGCTCCCTAGCTCCGTAGGTCGTGAATCAGTATATCATGTACGGATAACTCACATACATGAGTTCAGGCACTGGTGCTCACTACACATTAGGACACTGATAACTCTATTTCCGGCGACATGACTACGTACTTGCTGACGTTGTAAAACATCACCAAAAATTAAAAACGTAAAAACATATCATGTTTTATATGTCATATAAATTTGTTAGCTTAATCACTCGCATTTCTGTCATGCTACGTCAAGCAGGATTGTAGGCTAGCTAGTGGATTTTTGAAAAAAAAAATCATTAAGCACTTAAACGCTGTTGGACTCAAACAAACAGTATATAGAACATCAGATGAAGTTAAAAATCGTTAACGTAAATAATCATTTGAGAGCTGAAACAACTATAACAAGCTACTTACATTTGTAGACAGAAGGTGACTGAGAGTTTGTCCGCCATTTCTTTCAAGCTGAGAGGCTTCAGAAACTATGACGTCATTTCCAGCAAGGGAACATAGTGAGCATGTGAGCATCGATGCTCCCTGGTTTTTGCAGTGCATTGTGGGATTTTTAAGAGAGTGAACATTCCAGTGTACTGGAAGGATTTGGCGATTGAGACAGCACTTAAAATGGCCGACTTCCTGATCACTGCCCTGACTACTGCACTAGGGAGCTGATTGAGACGCACCCATAGAAAAACAGGGCACAACCAAAGAGTAGAATAAAAAGAATGGTAAAAACAAAGAGAGCTAAAAAATCATTATAAGACAATTAATAATAATACTGTTGCCTAATAATGTCCTAAATCTTTTTGGTGGTGGTGGTGGTGGTGTGTGTGTGTCTGTGTGTGTGTGTGTATTCTCTTGTCATCAAAGATTAGAGCAAGGATTTAGTTGTCATCACAAACCTAATGCACAAATCCCACCAAGTCAAAAGAACTGCTGACAGAATGCTCTACTAGCTATTTAGTGATTAAACTGAATTATTATTTACTTTTCAACAAATAAATGGTTTTAGGATATTAAGCAGAGTCTGTGCACAGCTGCTTACCGGACTGTTGTCTACACATTGCTAAATCTGTTCTCGGATTGTTTCTTTCAGGTGTCACACAATGGTGTCCTTTTAGCTGAAGACACAAAATCCCTCCATCTCAGCTACATCTCTGTATCCAGCAGTATTCTGTTACATCCAATACACATTACTCTTAGCAGGCTTAGTGAAAAGATATGTTCAGAGTGTGCAGATTTATTCCACTTTGCTGGAAAGCTGTGTTCTACTTTAGTAAAACCATCATAACTGATTAGCGTATTGTACATTATATCACAGTGCTGTTGAAGATTCTCTAAACTTATTGGTCAGAAGGTGTTGATTATCTTTTTATCAAAGCAACTCTGACAATAGTGCTGGCTATATTTCAAATCACAGGTGTATATCGACGTTCTAATACGTTATGATTTCTGTAGTCCCAGCTTGTTTACGTGGACCTATATGGTAGATCCACATAAACTAACAGATTAAAAACATGTTATTTAAAATATAATCATTGACATGGTGACGTTTTCTGTAAGGTGTATATATATATATATAACATTTATTGAAGGAGTCTCCAATGTCAGAGGTAAAGCTGTAACTTTTAAGTTTTCTGCCATGAGAAAGTCTTCAGGACTTTACGCCTTCCAGTTTCTCTGTAAAGCTGCTTTTTTTTGTCTCATTAACTTAAAGAGAGAGGAAAAAGGGAGGCTTGGTGAGGAAACAACTGTTTATAGCAGCTATAATATAAGTGATAACAGGAACTAACTTGTCTCACAGACGTTCTACACCATTAAATGTAACGATAGGGTTTCCGAAAAGTTAGGAACCAACGAGAGTAAAACTACATATACTTAAATTTAAAAATATATATTTATTATTTATTATCTCAGCCGCTGTATCATGCTTTGTTTTCATATTTGTGATTTGTTTTGCACTTCTTGGCCACGGTAACATGGTGATGTTATCCATTATCCGAGTTTGGGCAGAACACACACATTTATAGTGTACACTCTTTTATAATGGTGTTTCTTACACTTTTGGACCATTTTAATGGGTCGTTTTGATCTAAGCAGAATATAATGGTTGAAGTTAGATTCAGACTCACTGTCTCTTTGAGTTGGGTTCTCTGTGTCTCAGCTCATTACTGCAACTTATTTGCTTTTTCACTGCAGCTGCAGAGACAGAACCATGGCACACACCAAGTGCTCTCCCACGCCAAAATGTCACTTCACGCACCATTCAATTGGCTTCCCCCGATGTCTCTGTACTGAAAATGTTTTCAAATGCTGCTCATTGTATTGATGGAAAGAATTACTCACTGATGATCTTGCAGTGGATAACAAGCAGTGCATTTGTCATGAACTCTGAGTCATTAGTGACAGTTTCACTTTACTGACACATCCATGATTCTGTAGACTGGAGAAAACATCAGATGTTAATGTAGTTGAGTGGGCAGATAAGATACAAAGAAAAATATAAAGTTATGATCTGATATTTCATCTTCCACACATAAATGAGAGTGAGTCCACTACAGGAAAGCTCTCAGATTCTAGATGCTACAATAGATGCTTTTTTTCTCCAAATCACCAACACTAAAAATGGGTAAGAAGTGTTCCTCTACCTCTCAGCCTTCATCCTCTCTCCAATCCCCTGCATGTGATCCATAAGCCTGCAGCAAAGCTTGGCATGATCCTCCTTTAACACACACTGAGTTAATTGCACAACACTAAAGCTCAGCTACGAGAACATCCCCATGCTCAACTTTGAAATGGAGAAAGAGACTCAAAATTTATTTTGTAGAATATTGCCCATGTGTGTGTTTTGTTAATGGGAAATAAGAAACAGATTTAGGGATTACGTAGCCCTGTCGAACAGATGTGCTAATTTCTTTCTCTTTCCCACCCACTAGCAACATGTTAGCAAATTATATTGTTGGCTTAATCTATGATTTCCCCCAATACCACTGTGTAAATAGGCTATTTTTGGTAGTGAAGCAACTGAAAGTTAGTTTTGTCCTTCTGTTATTGTTGTAGAGTCACCAGATAAGCAGCAGCTCTGTGATAGATGACTGAAACGTTCACTGTTTTAGTAAAGACACATGGAATTTAAATTTAGTAAAGACGTGCAAAATTGCATGCCAAAATAAACACAGCAAAAAGGGAATCTCATGCTGACCCAATCTGTTTTAAAGACTCTGGTCATTTAACACACAGCATTCACTCATACCTACTGAACCTAGTGCATTCCTAAATGCGACAGTACCCTTCAACGGGCCTTGTTAGTTTCCACTAAGAAGGGAATTTTTAAACCTTTAAGTGCAATTTCACAATTTACCTTTTGTTTGCAGAGTTTGTCACAAAAGTTGTGTTATATATATATATATATATATATATATATATATATATATATATATATATATATATATATATATATATATATATTAAATGATGTTTGGTTTCACATTGAACATCATTTAAAAAAAACAAATAGAAAATGGCATGTAAAGCTGAAAATGTGTTTGCAAAACTTTTTCATTCATTAATCAGAACTACAGCAACAATAAAAGTAAATAAAACTTTGCCGACTGACCAAAAAAATCACAAAATCAAGCAAAATAAATTAGATAACTATTAATGACTAGTTAAAAACATTTTATGTATCACATCCAGCATTTATTTTCTTTTTGTTTATTTGTCCAAATCTCCAGGACATATGGCATTTATGCAGTGCTACAGCTCTGTTCTTTGGCTCAGTTTATGCCTTGCGGGTTAGTTTTATTCAGGGTTGAATCACTTTCTAACAGCAATTCAATTGTGTTAGAGTTCACTGGACCACCTTGTTCTTGGACTGGTTGTTTTGTCTGGACCTGAGTGTGGTTGCTTTGTTCACATATACACAAATGAACCACACAGGGGGGTAAAACACACGAGGGTTCCAATTAACTGGGTTAAACACTACATATGTGAAAGCGCCCTATATTAATTAATTAATTAATTAATTAATTAACTAATTAATTAATTAATTTAATTTAATTTCATTAAATTAACACCTTTTAAATTATATTTTCTCCAGGGTCATGTTATTACATTTTCCATGCAAGTCCAACTACACTGCATGTAATGTATGTACAGTGGATTTGCTGAAATGTACATTTAATACACTTTGGTCTATTTGCTATGATGAATGTGAAATATTTTTTTCTATAAGGAAGCTTTATTTTAAGCTCAATGTCTCTCATCAATGTGAAAAACAATGTTTACGATCACATGTATGTTACAGGCATGTTTTTTTTGTTTTTTTGTTTGTTTGTTTTTTAACCAGAGAGTAACATATGTGAACCAAAAGTTGATTTTAGGTTTTGGAATATTTAATACACAGTGTTTATCAGAAGAGACATACTTGATCAATGGAAAATCCTTGCCTAAAAGTCAGAAGAACAGCAGGGTTAAGAGGGGCAGAGAGGCTTTTTTAGGTTCAGTGTCAAAACAGGATGAATCACTGGCTCACTCAGCCATAAGGGAATGAGAGGAAGAGGACCACTAAAACAGTATGGAAAACACGTTACTATATACTAACAGCTCTACATGGGTTAAACGTACTGTACCTTAGGAAAAGCAAAGAGACCTTACTATAGACATACTTATAGCAATCCAGTATCACGCATACTTTCCGTCCAGTATCACGCTCACATCAGCACAAACACCTTGAATATGTCTGTGAAGATTTTCTTCATACAATCATTTAGTAATACCTTAAGACAATTGACTGTTTCACTCATTCAAAGGTTTCATCAGTGACTAGTAGGAAATTCCCCAACATCCTGTGTGATTCACACCTATGAAAATAGTTATGTACTCAAGACGGTTGTTGAAGTCTAGAGGTGTGAATTGGCGTGAAAACACTGGTATAGAGATGGATGGAGGGTCTGTGACATCACTTATCAGCCACGTATCATCAGACGACTTTATCATGGCAGTTTAACAGCAATTCACACCTGTCATGAGACCCTAACAAGTTTCCTGGTGTGAAGCTAAGAGAGTTTTGAATGCCAAGGAATTTCCCAGCATGCAGTAGAACTGATGAAACCCCTGGTTTTGCAAACATCGTCCATGCTACTGTTAGATGATTTAATGACCTGCATGACTAAAGATTTTGACAGCATGTGCTAGTATGCTGTCTGTGTGTTTATGAATTAGTGTTTTTATAGCAGGGAGTGGTGTTGCCTCACAGCTCCATGGTAAGCAAGGGTGAGATGTGTTTTCTTTGTGTGATGTTTTACACAATGGTCATTATCACTAGAGAGTGGTGGAAATGCAAAACAGGAACTCTGCAGTTCTTATTAATGATAGTTGCATTACTTTATAGTGCACTATAAAGTATAGTTCTATAGAAACTATAGTTCCAGGACCTTGGTGGAAACATACCATGCTACCAGCCTCGGAAAACGTTTAAAGCAAATGGTACCTTTGTAAGACCACCAGCATTTCTGCAGTCACCTGCTTCCCGTCCAGCAGGTGCAACATATCTACTTCTATATGCATCCACATCTTTACAACTAGAAGAAGAAAGAGTCTTGTCAAATTTTGCCCCTGGAAATGCTGTTTATTGAAGAAACAGTGGGCATAATTAGGAATGTCTGATCACTGTTGGAACTGTTTTTACCTTCAAAATTTTATGTTTTCCCTTAAGCCTGATCAGTTGTAATGGGTTTTAAGTTAGCAGTTAACAATTAATGCTAAAAAAGAAAGGCTTTGTAATATAGAACCTCCACACTGTGATTTAAAGTAGCTTTATTAGCAACATGGACTGTACTGAAGGTCTGGACTTCAGGTTTCATCAATGACTCTCTCATAGTATGAATTTGACTATGAATTTAGCTGGAGAAAGAAATCTGCACTCACCAAAATTCAGGCCAGACATGTGTACTTCAGCCAGCATGTGGATATGTGCAAAGACAAAATAATCTGTAGGAGAGCTGCTTCAAAGGAATGATACGGTGTGTCCTTGTTATTCTTTTCGATTATTCCGTTATTCTAAGCATCAAACTGAGGGGATTGAAAAATAAATTTACTTGTAAATTTAAATATTTATGTGTATATATGTTTCTCTTTAGTGTGTATCTTTACCAGAAATAAAGCTTTAGCTTTTTAAAATCTGGTTACCCCTAAAAGTGAAAAGGGAGAAAACTGCATTTAAAGGTTTTATTCCAACTGAAATATGCCCCATCTACCTCAATATTTATAACCTAATCTAAGTATGGAGAAAAAACATTATTGCCAAATTGTAAAGAATTATAAATTCATAAATGGGAAATGACTCTGTTCTGTTGACCGAGTTCTCACTTTGATTATCAGAATCATCCACATCAGTCTCTGTCTCATCAACTGAGGCACATGTTACTCAAGACATTTAACCACAAGCCTCTTCACTTGATTGATCTCTGTTCACACTAACACTGGTGAGGAAATGACTCTGTTCTGTTGACTAAATTTCTTGTTATAAATTTCTTCTTATTAGTCTATTTAAACGTTTTAAAACATTATCTCTTCTCTTTGATGACGAGGTGAAGGTGCAAGAACATTGCTGACATTTTGATATCCAGTGTCTGAATATAAACTGAATCCATTAAGCTTATGTCTGTTTCTCTAGGGCTTATGATGTCTTTTTCTCTAAAAACAACTCACAAAAATTTCATACAATTCTGAGTAAAGCAGATTTTACAATGCCAGCAATGTTTTAGACATCTTTAAATAGATTGAGTGTTTTTACCACCGAGGTTGTTAAACTGGTTCCATCTGAAACATGATCTTTGCAGGTAGACGCAAAGACAAGGTTAAAAAGTATTCTAAATAAAATCATTTTGGTGAAGTATATTTGTTTTTATGAAAGTAGAGATGTGAAAGTATATTACTGACAACCCGTCCTCCCTCAATTTTGCTTATAAACCCCAACTTTTCATTATTTTTGGCTCATTCCCAGAATTTAGCTGCAGACAGATTTGTTTTTTCAGCTCGCCTAACACCATGGTACCGTACCATGTACCCTGCCAACATTATTACTCAGCAAAGCTGACTTTAGTTCTAATATTTACACACCTACTATTTGTATAACACAGCTGATATACAGTATGAGTGTGCCAAAACAGCTTGTGTGGATTTATGAATATATAAATATGAAGATAAATATAATGCAGGCAGCAACTCCGACCACAGGTGTAGGAGAAAAACGAACACTACTGTATATTAACTCGGTGTGAACCACCCAGGTTTCTGTCGATGAGAACAGACCTGCCTTTCCTTCCACCTCACTACACACATCCCATTTCTTCCAAACTCACTTTACCCTAATCACACTAACCGAGCATGAACGTGGGGGATGGTGTGTCATTTTACCAAAAAGTAAGTGGTGGAAAAAAAAAAGTTAGAGAAAAGTCAGACTGCCTTTTTTTTTTTTTTTTTTTTTTTTCTGGGAGAGTTTGTGATTTGAGTTGGTGATTAATGTATAGTTTTTGGGCTGATGGTCTGGTTTAGCTCAATATTATAACAATTTAAATGCAATGAATGCAAAATATATGTTTACAAAAGTGCTGTGGAAATAAGGATGGACGGAAAAAAGGTCTCTTCCTCTGTGATTCCCTTTCTTTGGCTCTTATATGTAAAGGTCTGTCTGACATGTAAAATTAGTGTTTTAAGTGGAATGCATTGCTATGCTGTGCTCCAAGCGCAGCCTGGCTCAGGCATGCATACAATATGCAATTGGGCATTGCCATGGCAACGTGGCCTGGATGAGGAGGTTTAGTGAGTGAAAATGCATGAGACCGGCATGAATCTTTTTTTTTTGTGGGTTTATTCAGGGTATAAATTATACCAGGTGGCATGGATAAAGTACTGATGGTAAGAGAGTAAGACTCTTTAAATACACAGATGATGTTTGTTCGTGGAATTTAGTCTAAGAATAGGCTTGATCTGAAACTATACAACTGACATTTTTTTCCTGCATTGTTTTTTTTATTTATAAACTAATGTAATCTAAAAATTACCCTTTTAACAAGTCTGTTTAAAATATTCTAACTGTTTCCCTAACCAAAAAAAAAAGCACTTTACTGCACTGTTACATGTGATTTAAATAAGGATTAAGGCATTGTAGAGGAAAATACTTTTCAAAAACAGCACGTACTGAAAAGTTTTATTCTGCTTTTAAATAATGTGTGACATTATTCACCATTAAAGCCCTTCTTTTACAATATCTATATAAATGCTAAGGTATAATTCAGTCTTTCTACTTCATTACTATTACATTAACTGACTGAAAGGTGAACGCACTTGAGAGGCAACAGAAACAGCGTCTGCGTTTTAATCGATGTGTGAGTCTCTTAAGTGAACTAAATAGCTGTTCCACTGGCGAAATTCTCTCACTAAAGCACACAGGAGACTAAGCATTATCATGCATCAAATGAAATATTCAAAACCTTATTATGGTGCATTTTATGGAGACTCATCATCACTTATTGAAATAACTCACAGCTTGTAAATTATATTTATGAATTTGTATTGTTTTTGTAAATGAATGTACATTTAACTTGCATTGCAAACATTATTACAAATAACACTGGGTGACCTCAGTTACGCTTCAGGTGTATAACTGTACTATAATTTATGTATTACTTATAGCACAGCACTGTTCAATTCTAAATTCTAACTAGTCAGAGAGCATTGATTAAAAGCGTTGAAAAAAGTTTATATAACAGCCGACCTGACAGTGGTTCTCACTGCAGAGCACATTATAGGTTTACATATGTACATTAGCATTTCTATTACCATTTTCCCTTAGATGGGGTGCCAACCCATCACAGGCCACATTCGCACAAAACAGACAATTTGGAAATGAATGTCAGCCTAAAATACATATCTTTGGACTGGTGGAGGAAACTGGGGTACCCAGAGGAAACCCCGAAGCACATGGAGAACATGTAAGCTCCGCATACACAGGGCAGAGGCGGGATTTGAACCCCCAAACCCCGGACGTGCGAGTTGCTAACTAGGCCCCTCCAAAAGAGAGACAAATGTGAGAAACATAACTATAAATTAATAAAAAGTATGAGATGCCATTATTTAATGACTAAAACCTCTAAGTGTTTGGCAAATTGATTTTGTACTGTATAAGAGGAATAAATGTGGAATAAAAGAGGAATAGATGTATTATTATAGGAAAATAACTAATTTTCCTATAGCAGTATGTGCCATAATATTTTATTCTTTAAATATATGTCAATACTTTATACAGTTTGTTGTACATTAAATGGGTGTTTTTTCTTTTCATTTATTTATCTTTTCATACTTTAATTTCTTTCAAATACATGATTTATACCAAATAAAATATTAAGATGTTCTTTTGGCAATCGTTATTTTTATTTAGGCAAAATTGCTGCATGGATGCACACTGACTAATGTTTATTTGTCTGGTTTTAGTGGTTGTATTAGTAATTTTTTATTTATTTATGTTTCAACTAATCATGTTTTTGATGCATACATTTATTTTACAGTCATTAATTATATTAAAGAAGCTATGATTAATTTGGCAAACACTTTTATCCAACACAACATACAATTGAGCAAAACAGTAGAGGGTTAAAGGACGTGCTCAGCGGTGGCTGGACACCATCAAGATTTGAACCCTCAACCTTTCAATCAGTAGCCAACATGTATAACCTCTGCACCATTATATCCAGAGCCCACCTATTCAAATTTCAGATAATCATCATAACAACAGCAACATGTATTTGTAGACTTGTCTGGCATTTATACAGTCTGCTTTGAAAATATTTTGTATTGTTAATGTCATAAGTACAGTGTGTGAGAAAATGAACCCCAACCCCTTGCGGGCCATTGCACCCAACCCCCCATACTACTGCCAACCATTACCACTTAGACAATCGTTTATCACATGCTTCCGTTTCCAGCTGTCACATTAACACGATGCCCTTTAATGAGCTAATTTTCAAATCTCCTACATCATTTGTCTTCATATGATCATAACACTGGACATGGATGGAACTGATGGAAAAATCACATTTCGGACATTAAACGCTTTTATCCCAAAGTGCTGCTGAATTCTCAATTGTGATTGGTCAGAAGGTATTGATTAATTTTCTATAACTTTGACAATATATTATTGTTACTATTGTAGCAGCTAATTCACTGAACACTCTATATGATCTAAGGGCTAATAATAAACACATTACAAACATGCTGTTAACAAAAAAATATAATGTGGTTATACTTTCAAATAAGGAAACATTTATTTAACGTTTATGGAAGGAGTCTCCAGTGTCAGAGCATTGTAACAGCCAGAGATAAAAAAGCAGCTATTATGTTTACATGACTTTCTTTGTAACATGACGTGCTTTTTTTGTCTTATTAACTTCAAGAGAGAGACAAAAAGAGGCTGCTTTGAGGAAATGACTGGTATAGCTGCTTTAACAAAAGTGATAACAGGAACTTTTAATTAGTTAAAGGTAGAGATGGTGCTCATCTAATACCAATAATAGGACTGAACTGATACCAACAAAAGATGGTGGATCAGCTCTCAGAAAAAAAAAAAAAAAAAAATTATATATATATATATATATATATATATATATATATATATATATATATATATATATATATATATATATAAATTAAATATATATAATTGATTCAATCCTTTGATAATTACAAAAGATTGGAGTTGGATTTTGAAAAGATCTTTTGGAATTGGCAGTGTTTACATATAAAGAGACTTAAATGTATTTTTTTTGTTAGGATTGGTTTTTATTATCGTTATACTTATTTTAAAAAAAAATTATATTTGCATTATAAATGATTTTTCTGTAAAAGCTGCATTTTTTTGTGTGTTTTTAGCTATGTTTTTTTCCCCTGCATTGTGTATTTTTTCTATATTTTCCTGTATAGAAATATTTTTAATTTCCAGTTAACAAAACATTTTAAGCTTAGGAGTGTTTAAATAATAACATATTAGTTGGGGATTGATATTGGGCAATACTCAAGGTTACACTATTGAAAAAGAAAAAGTGGAATCATGCCTCCTCTAGTTAAGTGATTATGTAAAAATTGAATAATTGGAAAATTACTGTGGTGTTGTAGGAAAATCACACTTAGCTTGTGCTGTTATTGGAAAATAATCAACCAAATGTTGGAAAATAGTAAAATTCATTACCCTGTTATTTTGTTGGTTATTTTCATATAACAGCATGCACCATCATATTTTATTCCTTACCTCACCTGCAGTTTTCCGCTCTTAATTAATATCACAACCTCTTATTGAAAATATTGCCATGATTTGTTCTATATATTATTGCCAAAATACATGAGGAGGCTCGACTTACTGAACAGCTCATCTTACCTCGTTCACCTCTACACCTGTGTCTGTGTATAATGGCAATGAAGTGGAATTAATGGAAATGAATTAGTGCTTCAAACATACAATCAATGTTTTTAACTTCACTAAATCATTGTTAACAAAAATTCATCATGTTGTTTATATAGTCCATAACATTGAAGATTGATTTGGATTTAAATACACTTTCAAATAAGGATGAGAAATAACCGAATGCTCGGCTGCATCACGCTGAACAATCGTGTCAGTAGATTCCTTATGAGTTAGATTTACTCTTTGTGGTATAGCTTCAGGCACAATGATTAAGCCTATCCATAGTCTCTGCACAAACCCAAGGGAGTCACTTGCAACATGTTTATGATTTAGCCAAACGTCTACCTTAAAACTGTGAGAGCTGAGACGTGTCAGTGATACAGCCGAGCCTTTGAAACTTTAACATTAGACCACATGTTTCTGGTTTTTGACTGGGCAAGTGCTGGGAACCTCTCCCGGTCATTATGCTTGTTCACTACCTTAATCATCTCTTGCAGTATCTGCCCTTTGTCCCCACCCCGCAACGTATTGCCTCCAGCGACTGGCGGCCATGTTGAATCCAACTCTACCTCCACATCGGCTTTGAACCAAGACTTAATGAAGAGGCATCTGTTTCGATGGACGTTAAACATCACTTCTCTTTTTCGTCCCGGTTCTCCTTCCTTTGGGGAAAAAGGGATGATAATAGATGGACGAGGGGTGCCTGTTTTCCTGTGAAAGTGAATTTGACGCCAGCCCTTTCTCTTCCGGGACACGGCCTAATCAATCATAACCGATAACAAATTCATCAGCTTGGATCAATTTTGGGCTGTTAAGATCAAAAAGGGGGCAGTTTGTGGGAGGCTTTTCCCCCTTGGCCTAATTTATATAATGTGGTGCAAATTTACTTAACCCCCCTTCCCCCCTTACACTCACACACTCCAAGACTATTAGAAATCCATTTGTCTACTCATAGCAATGTCGAAATTGGTGGTTAGGTCCTGATTTTAGACATAAAACCAAAAACGTTCTTAAGAAAAGAATTTAGTAATTTGATTACTCGTCTCTGGATTATTGCAAACATAACCTAATCTAACCACACAGCTCTTAGATCTGCATTCAACTTTCATTTATTTTCATCCCCTAGCTTACAATAAATCATCCATATCTCAGCTAAGATGGAAAAAACAAAAAAAAAAAAAAAAAAAGGAGGGAAAAAAAGCTTAACAGCATCATAGCAAAGAGTCACATGTTTTTCTGTGCACATATTTAAACACTTCAGTGCTGGGCCTCATGTCCGGAATAGTGTATCTGTTTTTTAAATATTAATCCTGCCTCAATTGCCAATGACAAGTCAAAGAAACCCTTGCATTTGTCAGTGTTAAAGGCCCTGGGACAAACACTGGCCCATCAAAGGCCTTCACCCTGTCCAACAATTACCACTAATAGTTACTGCGGGCCAAAGTCTGCCCCCCTCCAGAGCATTTCAATGTTCTCTTCCTCCTTCTGCCCCCTCCTGCCCCCCTGCCAGTGGTGGCTCATACCAGGGGGCTTAAAACAGGAAGTCAGGAAGCTTTGAAGATCACAAATCAGATACCAAGGAGCACTTACAAAGGTGAGCAATGGTCAATTTGCCATTTCAAATTAATTTGGGGGAAAGGAACAGGAAGCCATCATGGCAATGTCACTGCAGTCACCTCTTTATGAGAAAAGGATAAAAAAAAAAAGAAATAAAATCCAAGGAGTATTTTCATTGGAATATTTCATTGGAATATTCATTATAGTTGTCCCCTTCAGAAGAAATTAAAAAGTCTTGAGGTCAAAAGTTTCTAATTTATTTTTAAAATAAAAAGAAAATTGCTAATATGGAAAGGGAGTTTATTTATTATTACATCTGTGTTTTAGTAGGCATTGCATATTGAAATAGTTGTAGGATTAAGTATAAAGAGGAATTTATGCCCATTACACTAACCAAAATTATTCCTAGGTGTAACTTAAGCAGGCTTTAGCTGGTGCACATCCATGTGAAAACATATGTAATAATATTGGTTGCAACGTGGCTTGAAGTTACAAGTGAAGGTAAATGAATCATGCGGAAATATCACGTGAGAATAAACGAATCATGAAAAAACTTACAAATTAAAAGAATTGTGTTTAAAAATCACATGCAAAAAAGGAATTGTGGAAAAAAAAACATTAGTGTTAAAATAAAACAATGTGAAAAATGTGTGAAACAAAATGTGAAGTATCTAAAATCACATGTAAAACTTTCATGTGAATCATGTAATTATTCAGAAGTTCAAGTGACTCTTCTGTAAGGGCATAAGCACATGCCGAAGCTCTGGTCATGCAACTGGATACTGAATCATAGATTTTTATCCCACTGTAAATGTAAAAAAAAATTGGTGAAGATAAACCAAGTTGACTTGCTGTAATCAAAATTTTTGCAACCATAGTTTTACATCAGCATGACATTTTTTTAGCAAGGAGAAATAATATGTGGTGTGAAAACACAGTGGACTGTGCAGCATGAAGTCACACACAGATTACTCACGCTGGGCTCGGCAGCGGAGTCTGATTTCGAGCTGCCTCCACTGAGGTGAGTGCAAGTGTCATTGTAAAGGGAAGTGACTCTTTCTCTTTCTCGCTTTCTCTCTGCTCCGGGCTCTCTAAGCGCCTCTCTGTCTTTACAGGATCCCATTTCCCCCAGTGAGCTGCTCCACCAGACGCTCAAATCAGTCACAGATTGGCAGAAGAAGAGCAGAGCGAGGGAAAGCAAGAAAGGGGTGAGACAGAGAGAAGGAATGGTGAAGAAAAAAAAGGCAATCTTAATGAATAGCATTTGGCCATCCACACCTTGCTTGACTCGGCCCCCGCTCCCTTCATCCGCACGGCCTCTTGAGCTTTGATCACGGCTTCAATTTGTAAATGTTACCAATGACCTTTATCCCTTTTTATTTCCCTTGTTCTCGCCATCTTTCTTTTCTCCTGCCCCTGTTTGCCCACACTCTGGCCTCGGGCCGTCGAATCATTTTCAAAGTGCTGATTCTCATCTGAAGTCTGCTGCTGTTATTAAGTAAAGGAGTCAGCATATGTCCCTGCCAATGTCGTTTATAATCCATGATTGCCTTGCTTTGGGAATACGATAGCATTGGGTTTTAGTCAAATGGCACGTCAGACGTGCCAACTTTTCTGAACATTATTTTTTGTTTTTCATATATATATTTTTTTTTAAAGAAGAAACTTGTGCTCAAGTTATGAATGGCCCCCAAACCTTAGATGTAAAAATGACCCTCATTATAACCAAAGCAGCTCAGTGAATTTGTCTGTCAACTGGTCTGTCATTATTTTCTTCTTCTATTCCACTTTTATGATCAAATGTGATTTAGTAATGGAGAAAATGGTCTTGTCTTCTTCTTCAGGGACTGGTTTTATCTGTCAGCCGCGTGTGTGTGGTGATGGAGCTTATTGATATTAGTGTAATTTGGACTTGGGAAGAACACTAGCCATGTTGAGGATCTTCTTTGCTGGTTTTCCTGTGTCCCACATCACAAAAGGTCGATAACAGGAATATTACCATCATCCCTCGACACTTCCAATAGAGAAATTCCTGAGTAATTGTCTGAGTGACCGCAGTGATTTGACTTGATTACCCCTTCCTGCTTATCCCCATTTCTATATTCTTTCATGAATTTATTTCCAAGTGCTGACACGTTACCCAGATGTTGTCAGTTTGATCCTGAGTTTAGCTCATAGTCTAGTTTTGCATAATTTTTTGTTGCAGTAGGTTGACTTCTACTACAATTTCCAACACTGAATTTTACAAAAAAAAAAAAAAAGCATTTAAATTTTACAAGCCTCAAATCTTTTGGTGTTTACATCATGCTTTTAGTCTCTAAGTACTATTTCTAGAAATGCTAGTATAAATGTTATTTTGCCTAACACACTCACAAAATCAGTTCATAAAAGCTTACAGATTGTTTGAGCAGGGAATTTAACCTGGTATTCTCTTGCTCAGGAGTCTTACATCACTGAGTGCTGAAAGAGAAGCAGAGACACGGGTTTGTACAGGCCCTTATCGCCATCTGACCTCCGACCTCGGCCATATTCCAGCCCTGAGAGCAGGGCACACATTTCAACAACAGAGCTGCCTGTGAAATTCACTGCTGCCTTTGACGAGGAAAGAATGCGACACTTCAGGACTTTTATAGCATTTGAAATCAGTGTTCTAGAAATTTTTGTTATTTCTATGGTTTTATAGTTGATTCTTTTAAATTGAAAAGGAGCAAGAATTAGTTCACAATGTTGCCATTTTAAAATGACCATATTATTTCAGTATTTTGGTTTGTTTTTAAAAATCTTTGAAATTCCATCTACCCTTATTATTCTGATCTTGGTAAACAAGATTTCTCTTGTGAATATAAAAGATAATTAGTTTCTAAAGTTTTATTAGCTGTCTAGATAAACATCCCTATGATTTTACAGGAAGATGTTGCCTCTTGCATTACAAAATTGCATTTAAAGATCTTGCCAAAAATCTTGCGTTAAATTTGCCAAAAGAGCAAGAAACAAATTCTGCAATGTTTATTCTATTGGCTAAATTTCTTGTTCAGCATTTAAATATTACAACATTGTCTGCTGCCATATTTACTGCACAAAAAATGCTGGTAACACTTAACTTGATCAAAGCATTACATACTGCATATTCATTGAGTGAGGAAAGAACTGTTAAACTGGATCATTATTTACCTAAATGGTATTTGCAGAAAGCGTAGGCAAGTGTAGGCAAGGTTGCACAAGTGCAAACAAGTGCTCTCAAAGCCCTGGTTAAGTTTCGACTCAAGCCCAGGCATGTCAGATGCTAGCAAGCGACTTAGTAGAGTTCCACTTGACATGAATGACAATGAGACTGATTTCATGATTGACGCAGAAATAGCATGGCACCTGCTACTCCAGGAACGAAGATGAACACCCACACCCGTGGCCATATTTGCAAGAAATGCTCTTTGTTTCGTTCGATAGCTTCAGCCTGAAGACCTTGTTTTTCTTCAAGTGTTATGTAGGCTCCATTTTTAAGCTGGTGTACATAATTAAAAAGAATACACTTTTTTTAAATTAACATTTACATGTACTTTCCCTTACAATACTTAAGTACATTTAATATAAAAAAATAACAATTTTCATACTTAAGTACAATAAACATCAGATACTTTAAGACTTTCACTCAAGTAATATTCTAAAAGGTGACTTTAACGTCTAAAGAAGTCATTTTCTGGTGAGATATCTGTACTTTTACTCAAATGTGGCTTTCAGGTACTTCATCCACCACTTTGCAATAGTTTAATGGGGTGGCACAGTGGCACGGCGGGTAGCATTGCTGGCTCACAGCTCTAGAGTCTGGGGTTTGCTCCTGAGTTTGGGTTACTGTGCAGAGTTTTGGATATTCTCCCTGTTTCTCTTTGTATTGCAGTTTTCTCTCACCTCCTAAAAACATGCTAGGGTATGTTGTGTAGATTGTATGTTAATTTCCCCTAGGTTCAGGTGTGTGTGTGTGCCCTACGATGGACTGGCATCCCATTTAGGGTGACCCTGACCAGTATAAAGCCATAACTGTAAATGGAGGAATAGTTTGATCACAGAGGAGACATGCAAATATTTTATTATAGAATTGTTTATCAAACAGGGCATGTTTGTATGAGTTCAAATTTTCAACAGGACACAACAATCAGTTTAAAAGTTCCACTGGTGCATCAGATCCAAGGTGTTAGAGATAAAAAGAATCTCAGATTATGTCCTTCAGTCCTCCGTCAGCCTTTTCAGCCTTTTTACTTCTCTTAACTCTTAGTTCTGTGCTGCTATGAGCTAGAAAGTGTGATTGACCGCAGAGTGTTCAGGTGCCTGGAGAGTCTAAATGAACACACACACTGACACATGCTGTTCACAGAGACTTCCAGTTTATTTCGTCTAGAACAGGAGTATTTATACACTCCTGGGCGGGTTTCTACTTGTGCAGGTGCTAGACAGATTCATACAAAGCACATAGCACACAAAAATAAGTCAAGGTATAGAAAATACATGTGTCAGCTATAACAAAGGATGGCAGTTGATCAGCTTATTCAAAGAGGTAATTAAGTGAATACATTCATAGGTATTTGATAGCAGTTCATAATATAAGAGACTACATGATATAAGAGAATTCCCTTCACAAGGCCAATATTTTCTTTGAAGCAATTAGAAGTGCGTTTATTTTTGCATCTTTGTATGAGGGAGTCAGTTGCTTATTTTAAATTTTGATAAAACACGGACTATTTTCACAATTTCACAATTTTACACTAGCTTTTAGATTATTAATACATAATGCCACTGGTTTACTCTAAACGTAACATTTATCTCATGTCAGAAAATATCCAGGAAGATTCTTATTTTTCCTTCTACGACACATACTTCAGACTAAACTATATAGTTGACTGATGAAAGACTGGAGTAATAAGCACATTTAGATATGCGCTTCTCTGCAATATTGATCATGTCTCACAGTAGGGTTGGCTGCTTGAAAGCTTTTACAGCATTAAAAACACCACATGGGCTCCTTAAGGTGAAATGCATCATCTCCCTCTTTCTTTCTTTTCTCTCTCTTTTCCCCCAAAGCCCCCGGAGCCACACATTTAACACTGCATCAACCACTCAATTAAAGGAGGACATCTTATATTTATCTAGTAAACTTCTTACTAATAGCTCAAATTACCAGACAATAGATTCGACAAGCTGCGTCCTCTGGCTGCCATCATTACTGAGCATTTGTGAGAAAATCTACTAAAAGATGCACTAGAATAGCACATCTACCAATGAGTGTTTGTTTTTGCTGTTAAATATGATGGATGTCTGCAAGAGTCACATTCCACCAAGGGCTCACTGTGGCAATGGCATGAATAGTTTAGGGCATTCTTTATTGACACCCCACTTTTTCTCTCTTTATGTTTCTGCTTTCCTCCTTTTTAATTCATCTGCCATGTTATCTTTAGCCTGAAATCCCACCTTTGTCCAATAAATGTTGCAGAGAGAGGAGGAGAGTAATTCATTGCTTTAATGAGCAATAATTCATATCTCACTCTGCACCCTGTCAGACAGGGAGATGGGCCTTGTCGCTATTCTGCCTCAGGCAGCAAAGCCAGTCTCATTAAAAGTGCATTAAGTTCACACACACACACACACACACACACACACACACACACACACACACTCTTGTGTAACATGAATATGGTGCAGTTGTTCTAAAAGAACGTTCCACGTAGAATAAGGACTTTTTACTAGGTCTAACTGAGAGAATGTGTTTGATTAGTCCAATTTTTACTTCACAATATTTTTCATTCTTATATGAGTGTGTTTTAGTCTGATTTGTGCTACACAATATTATTACTTCCTGTAGGAGTGTCTTTTAGTCTGATTTTTGTTACACAACATTATTACTTCCTATAGGAGTGTGTTTTAGTCCAATTTTTGCTACACAATATTCTTCATTCCTATAGGTGCATGCTTTAGTCTGATTAATACTACACAATATTCTTACTTCCCATGGGAGCATGTCCAAATTATACTACACAGTGTTCTTACTTTCTGTTTGAGTGTGTGTTAGTCCAATTAGCACCACACAATATTCTTACTTCCTGTGGGAGTCTATGTCTGATTAATACTGCACAATATTCTTATTTCCTGCAGGAGCATGTTTTTACCTCTATAGTATAAGCCTTTCTACCTTTATAGTTGCTTTGCAATCTGCTAATTTGGCATAGAATTGGCATGTTCATTTAAATTAAAACCTGTCAGTTTCCTGCTTGCTTGAATTCATTTTGTGGGTGTAATAAAGTATTCAGTTAGGTCTGTAGTATTAAATGCATTTCTCTATGTATGTGTATGGGGGAAAAAATACTTATTTTATGGTATAGATGCCATGAGTAACCTTTTTTAAAACCAAGATGCAGGTGGGCTTATTATTTTTGAAATATGACAACATTTGGGGTGCATGGTGGCTTTGTGGTTAGCATGTTCGCCTCACACCTCCAGGGTTGGGGGTTCAATTTCTGCTGTGGCCCTGTGTGTGTGGAGTTTGCATGTTCTCTCCGTGCTGAAGGGGTTTCCACTGGGTACTCTGGTTTCCTCCTCCAGTCCAAAGACATGCATGGTAGGCTGACTAAGTGTCCATAGTGTCCATAGTGTATGAATGGCTGTGTGAATGTGTATGTGATTGTGCTCTGCGATGGATTGGCACCGTGTCCAGGGTGTACACCCCCCCTCCCCACTCCTTGGGATAGGGTCCAGGTTCCCTGCGACGCTGTAGGATAAGTGGTATAAAAAATGGATGGATGTATGACAATATTTGATTTTGATATTTGTTTATGTGGCCACCTGATATCAGACAAATATCAGATTATTAGTGTGGGTTTAAATTTATATTCTCTCTCTCTACACACACACACACACACACACACACACACATTCTCTCTCTCTCTCTATCTCTCTTTCCCTCGCTCTCTCTCTTTTTCTCAGAGATGATGCAGTGGTGCATGCAGTGGGCAGGCTGATGATGTGAGAGGAAAAGACAGGCCCAAGCAGTAAAGCTCTTGAGTCATGCAAAATGCAACATACATGCTGCTCTGTGAAAGTCTTCTAAAGCCATACAAGGCACACTAGCCTCTTACTCAATCTCTCTTACTCTTTTAATCTTTCTTGCTCCTCTCTCACTCTTTTACTCTCTCTCCATATTGCGCTTTCACACTCAATAACATATAATAAGGTCTAATTAGGTCAATTGGGCAATTCAATGTCATTACAAAAATTTCCTGTTCATACGTCCATTATTCCTCCTCAATTTCCAAATTGTTTTTTTTTTTTTTTAATGTGTGAACAGTATCTTCTAGTTAACCCATAACCTCATGTTAGTTATTGAACAAGTACATTATTCGTCACAGTAAAGCCAGCTGTGAACAAAGGTTGTTTGCAGTATATTGCTATAAAAACTACAAGGATGTCCATGACACATGGTTTCTCAATGTGGTTTCTCAATGTGGGCTTCCAAGACCCAAAGAAGTCTGTCTAGCATAACCAGGGTGTGTGTTTGATTTTTTAAAATTTATTTTGTTACAGTGGTCGAAATCGTAAACATTATTACCATTGCCGTTGAGTTTTTATAGTTATTAGCCTGTGGTCACTTGAATCAAATGAGTTTAATCCAAACCTCAATAACTCAAAAACAGGTATTCCTTTAAATAATTTCAACCTGGATTTGGAATGAAGTGGGTGGAAAGAAAAAGGTTCATGGCTTTCATAAATACATAAAAATATTATTGCACACAGTTAAAGAATGTTCATGGAACAAATTGGTACTTAGTGGGTGTTAAAAAGTCAAAAGGTTTGAAATCCTCTAACAGAGACACACAATTTGTTTAGAGAAAAATTACTCCAGTATACACCAACTCAGACTAATCAACTATTGTAGAAGATCCAAAACAATGTGGTACTCACACTCACACAAGTCCATCGCACGTGGCTATAGAGTAAAGCTTGACCTGCCTATATGGAGTCATAAAGGCCAAGCTGATCACCACAGTCTGAGTGAACAGCACTAGTTCACACTAAAACTGAAAAGTCTGAGTGAATAGTTTTAGTTCACACTAAAACTATTAAAGACATACGAAAGCAGCTCAACGTAATTTGTGCCTACATCACATGTGCCTACATCTCTCTCTCTCTCTGACACCCCCTCCCTGTACCCTCTAACACTCTCCCACTTGGTAGTTCTCAGAAGTATCCGGTGGAGTGTATTTGTGCCTCTGAAGGTGTTTAAGGATATGCCCACAGTGTGTGGTAATGGATCACATTATTAATTCAGGAAGAGTGAGAAAAAGAGATTGGGGTGTTGTGGCTCTATAGTTAGGACTGCACATTGGACACACATTGGGATATCCATGATCTCTATTGTATATTTTGGTCAACTGATTGCACTGAATAATGCATGGCTAAAAGCCTTGTGTTTCTTCAATAATGCTCCCCTCTTTCTGTTGTTGTTCTTGTTAAAAGACTCTACTTGCTAGAATAATTCCCTAGAAGTCTCTGAATGCCAACACATGATGACTGTTGCTTTACACTCAGTCGTTCATGTATTTTTTAGCACATACTGTACATTTGAATTTGTTCATTTATATAAATGCAGACTCCATAGAATCACGACATAAGTGATCATTGTAAAGTTTTAGAGTAAAGTTCAATGACTACATACTTAGCAGGCTGCATTTTTATATTTTATTTCTATTCTTAGTCATTTACATTCATTCATCGATAAGCTTGCCTCTGCTGAGAAAAATACTGGGGATGGATTTTACTGCTTCAGGGGATCAGCAATTGTCATAAGCTGCACATTGTAATATAGAACTTAATAGGCAGCCAATGTAGCCTGAATTGAACAAGAGTGATGTGCTTGTTTTCCTGGTAAGGGCATGGACCAGCTGCTGATTAATCAAGTTGTCTTCTGTTTCCAAATCTATTATTTCTGTACATTAACAAAGTTATTATAACAATACAAACAGGTAGGTACTTAGAATAGAATGATATTTCTTTTAAAAGGATTAACTTACTGATACATTCAGCTTGGCCTGATGGAGCTCATGTTGGGCTTCACAGAAGATCCTGAACGATCACAATACAAGCACAACTCTGCACAACTCTGCTTGTTGACAACTCTGTCACTTATATCTGGGTGATATAAGTGGCTGATCATTTTATCCTTCATGTAAAACCAAATCTCACATTTATTAGTACCTTTATTTTAATCCTATTTGCATGAATTAAACCCTTTTACTTTAATCAACAATTGTTCGGTCTGTAGGTGTTTAAAATGAAGTACTGTACACTAAATATGAAATGCAGATTAGTTTGATACAGCTGAATGAATGCATGGAATAGAAATTAAATCCATCTATTAATTAAAGTTTTACTTAAAAAGAAAATGTTTTAAAAGCATTCTACACTGTTTACCTTTTCAAAAGCAAAAATCTTATGAAGGTTGCTTTTATTCACTGGCAAACTTTCAAGCTTGACATAATTCTTATTTGCCATAGCAAGGTGAGTTTCACCTCACATGCGTTTCTGTCCATATTTGGTACAGCACATTCAGTCCTGAGTCTGAAGTACTTTGATGACATCACAGCTGGGTTGGAGTGTCTTATGTGCCATGGGGGAGCAGATTAGTCTTAACTCTCCACTCCGGACAGAACCATTTAACAGACCACTTCTCCTCACACCTCATCAATATTTCAGCTGCTCAATCTATATTCATCACAGAACATGCTTCGTCTGACCGGCTGTGCCCTTGTGCTTTTATTTATTCATCTTATTTCTTTATTTCCTTCCACCATCATGGCATACCGACAAGCTGCAATTATTCCCCACCATTAGAGGAACCTTAAAGCAGTGCTGAATGAAAGATGCCTTTGGGCCACAACAGGCTGCTGTGATACAAAGTGACAGGCAGAAGTGGAGCGGCCATTGGAGTGAAGTGGGATGCTCTAAATCTGTCACTATACCTACTGACAGATACATTTAAAAAGCTGGTGCTATAGGTTGGATGGGGATAATCGTCAGGATTTGCTGTTTTTGCCTTTTCTTGGGGAGTCTGAACCACTTTAGACATGTTATTTTATATAACTATTAACCATTAAAAGCCAACAAATCCATTTTCTTATATGCATTTATGCAATCAGCTAAAAACTAAGAAAAAATCAGTGCTTATGTTAGACTTTTAAAAATTGTGTATTCTCCGACTGCACACACTTTACTATAACTAGTAACTGCTGTGCCATCATACCATGCTGTCTTCCTTACATTTACATTACATTTATTCATTTAGCAGTTGCTTTTTCCAAACTGACTTACAAATGAGGAAATAGAAGCAAAGCGGTATATCAAGCGGAGAACAATACAAGTAGTGCTACCATGTCAGAGTAAGTTTTTTATTTAATTTATTTATTTTTTAAAGATAATGTGGGGGTTGGCATTTTAGGGGTTAGTTAAGAGCTCATGGTAGAGGTGGGTCTTTATCTGTTTTTTGAAAATAGTGACAGATTCTGCGGTCTGGATTGAGGTTGGAAGTTCATTCCACCACTGAGGGACAGTTAGTTTGAAAGTTCTGGAAAGGGACCATGAGCAATGCTAAGTAGGCACTACTAAGTGTCGGTCGTTAACTGATCGCAGATTGCGTGAGGGAACATAAGCCTTAAGGAGAGTGTTGGCTACAGGAAGCCAGTGGAGGGAGATTAAGAGGGATGTGACATGGGTTCTTTTGGGTTGGTTGAAGACTAGGCATGCTGCTGCATTCTGAATCACCTGAAGAGGTTTGATGGAGCTGGCTGGGAGGTCCAAGAGTAGTGCATTGTAGTAGTCCAGTTTTGAGATGACAAGAGTCTGGACTGGTAGCTGTGTAGCCTGTTCAGTGAGAGTGAGAGTAGCTGTGTAGCCTGTTCACAGAGTGGCCCTGAATCTTCATCAGCACGTCCACATCTGCTTTTTCAAACAATTACCAATCTAAATATGACAGTAGTTTATGGCACGTTATAGAAAAAAATTGTCCAATTGTGAGCAGCTGCATTTAGTATTTGGCCCAGCAGTTGAAATCTGGGCCCAAAATAGCCTAAGTGCAACCAACCATATATAATGCTTGAGCCAAAAATATATTTATTGTAATTTCGTATGCTTCAGAGGCTGATGGAGTTGTGATGATTTTCTGGTAGATAGATTTAGATGAGTTAATTAGCTTACAATCATAGTAGCTTGGCTGAAATCAGTTCTGTGTACTCCTTGAAGAAAAGATTAAAACCAGAACCATGAACTAGACCTCTGATCTGTAAAGGGCCAGAATATCGTAATATTATGGAATAATGTGTAGTAGCACTATTTGTACATTTTAAGCCCTTTTATTTTAAATCACTAATTGGTCTGTCTGTAGGTGCTTAAAATGAAGTCCTGTACACTAAATATGAAATGCAGATTTGTTTGAAACTGCTGAATGAATGCATGGGATAGGAATTAATACCATCATTTAATTAAAGTTTTACTTAAAAAAAGAGAAAGTTTTTTAATATTTAGTTTTTAAAATAAAAATCTGCAGTGTGGCTGCAGGTGCCAACAAAGCAGAAGCCATGCCTGATTTCACTTGTTTAATTGGTTCAACTTGGTCTTCAATCAACTATCAAGTGTGCCTATACAGCTACACTGGTCCTTTCTGGATAAGATTGAAGACCCTTGGCCTAAATTTGAATTTGCATTTATGGTTTGGATGTGGATTTAGATTCTCTAGATTAATCCGGCTCTACAGGAACACGCTAAATTAAATTAGATCTGAGAAGTTCAGCTTATTCTTGGATAGTATTAATGTACAGTAGATGGTGACAATCTGAAGAGGGCTGAATGCTACCTGAGGTAAACTGATTCTACTACTCCTGGCAAAAATTATGGAATCACCACACTTAGAGGATGTTCACCCAGATTTTACTTCATAGAAAATAAACATCTCACAGATATGACACATAAACTATTTTTATTTTATAGCTGAACATTCTGGCTTTGTGAAACATACCACAAACAACTTAAATGAAATTAGATTAATTAATGGAATTTTTTTCTAGATCAAGTAGAAGAAAAAGTTCTGGAATCACCTTGTAATTTGCATCTCTAAAACAAATACCAGCACAAGTCTAAAAACGCAAATTAGTCTGCTGTTAAAAGAGACTGCTTACAACCTTAACCTTGGACTTCTTGAAAGGAAACATGGCCCCAATAAGAGAGTTGTCAACTGAAACAATGGAAAGGATTATACAGTAAAAGAAAATCCAACACAGAGTGTGGCAAAAGATACTGGTTGTTTCCAGCTGTCACTAAATTTTTTTGCAAGTAGAAACAAAATGGGAAGGCTATAAAAGGAAAACATGAGGAAAACAGCAAACGTCAGTATATATATATATATATACACACAGTATCTCACAAAAGTGAGTACACCCCTCACATTTTTGTAAATATTTGATTATATCTTTTCATGTGACAACACTGAAGAAATGACACTTTGCTACAATGTAAAGTAGTGAGTGTACAGCTTGTGTAACAGTGTAAATTTGCTGTCCCCTCAAAATAACTCAACACACAGCCATTAATGTCTAAACTGCTGGCAACAA
This sequence comes from Ictalurus furcatus, assembly GCF_023375685.1. Taxonomy (NCBI): domain Eukaryota; kingdom Metazoa; phylum Chordata; class Actinopteri; order Siluriformes; family Ictaluridae; genus Ictalurus; species Ictalurus furcatus. Next base: position 29,123,850 of record NC_071257.1, on the reverse strand, counting down.
AAGTGAGTACACCCTAAGTGAAAATGTCCAAATTGGGCCCAAAGTATCAATATTTTGTGTGGCCACCATTATTTTCCAGCACTGCCTTAACCCTCGTGGGCATGTAGCTCACCAGAGCTTCACAGGTTGCCACTGGAGTCCTCTTCCACTCCTCAGCAAATTTACACTGTTACACAAGCTGTACACTCACTACTTTACATTGTAGCAAAGTGTCATTTCTTCAGTGTTGTCACATGAAAAGATATAATCAAATATTTACAAAAATGTGAGGGGTGTACTCACTTTTGTGAGATACTGTATGTATATATATATATATATATATATATATATATATATATATATATATATATATATATATATATATATAAACTCAAAGCAATATGCCTTAAAATAGAAAATGTGCAACAAAACAAACAACAAACATGCAGAAGCAGGAGTCAGTGTTTGTGACAGAACTGTAAGAAATCGACTGAATGAAATGTAATTTGTGTATAGAAAAGCCAAATGAAAACCAGCACTAACATAAGAAAACCAGGTTACATTGGGCTAAAGAGAAGCAATCATGGAGTGTGGATGATTGGATGAAAGTGATATTCAGTCATGAATTATGAATCTGCGCTGGTCAAGGAGATGATGCTGGAACTTTTGTCTGGTGCCGTGCTAATGAAACACATAAAGATGGGTTCCTGAAGAAAACAAGACGTTGCGTTTAGCATAACACTATGGGAGCGCCTCTCGCGCGTGACCGGCATCTGAAGCTTGTGTAAAATCATGCCTATTTATAGGCCTGCCATGATCAGGTGACGTGGCAATTAAGCGCATCACGTGATATAAATATGGCACCTGTGAACCGCGCCATCAGCCTTATTATCTTCAGTGAAAGAGTGCATGTCGGTTGTTTGTGTAAACAAACAAAAGACACTTCATTTCATCTCTATCTTTCTCAAAATCTCAGAACTTTTCTATCCCTTTAAAAAAAGAGAAGAAAAAAATAGAATGAGCGAGATAGAAAAATATGATTGAGAGAATTCAGGAAGTGTGTTACGGCTTGCTCCCCTTTCATCACGGGGAATAGTGCACACTTTCTGGGTGAAGTGTCTAGGGATGTAGCATGCGATGTAGGGATGCAGCATGCGCATGGTAATGCCTACATTAAGCAGCTCCGCTCGCGACTCGCACTCCTCCCGGAAGCCGAAGCGAGTTGCGTTTCAGAGCCTCGCGGATCTGGGCCGGCCGCTGCCGAGGCAGCAAGCCGTTTCAGGTCCGGGGGATCTCTTATGGATCCAGAAGAGGAGCCGGAGACGAGCGCTGCTCTATCTCTTGCTCTGTCTTCCGGGTTCGGCTCTCCGCTGGATTTTGGAGCTCGCGTTGCGGCGACTCCTTCCGCTATGGAAAGCCAAAAGGGGAAAAAAGAGGGGGAAAAAACCACAAAAATAAAAGTAATAATTCCTCTCTGACTCCGAGGAGCCAGAAGGATGTACTAAAAACTGAGAGCAGCAAATAAAGAGCTACTTGAAGTGATTACTAAGGATGGATGAGCCTTTTTCTCCCCAGTGAAAATAAATCCCTCACACTGCAGAAAACTCCCCTTACTTCCAGAAGTGCATGACAAAATATCAGGCTTCTGGGGGAAAACCATGCATAAGTTGTATTTATAACCCCACGATGTTGGATTATTCGGCCATTGTGGGGAATGAACGGCATGGCTATTTAGCTATGCTGAAGGTGGAGAAGGTGCTTGCGAGCTACCTCTCTTCATCGACGGCAGGTAAATAGGGGGGCCGGCTTTGCCATTCAAGCCACCATGTAAGGTCACCGTGGCATTGGTGGGCAAGGCCTATGCAGTAGTAGTCTTGCTTGTGGGTCACTGCAGACAATGACAGTGTTGCAGGCCTACCAAGCAGACCTGCTGAGTGAGCTCGACATATGGCGGCATTCAGCCCGTTCCTTCCCTGTTGTGTCGAGTTCACCCAGGCATCCACGAGTGGAGCCTGGGCCAGCACTAGTGTGAGGGAGACACAACCCCCGCTGACAGCCAGGGGAACCAGGTGGCCACAGTAGCGGCCTGCTACTAGGCCTGATCTGAGAATGGTCATAAAGGCCAAGCAGGCAAAGAAGAGTGGTCCTGAGGGGCTGTGGAGAGACATCAGAGGACATGAGGTTGTTAGGGCCGTTAGCCCCCAGTGCTACTGTAGGGCCTCCCCTAGCCAATGCTGTCCCAAGTTTTCAGTGTTCTCTGGTCAGCGAGCTGTCACAGGGCAATAAAAATCTGATGCTTTCCCTCCAATAGAATGTGGAATAGTTAACATCACTAAAAAACCATCTGGCAGTGTGGAAGCTACTGCCAAATGTGTCTCCATGGGTTCTGTCTACCGTAGAAAAGGGTTACCGGGTCCAGTTTAGAGCTTGCCCCCCCGGTTCAGAGGTGTGCTCACCACAGTAGTCAGCACAGACCAGAGCCCGACGTTAGCGCATAGAAGTAAGATCCCTCTTGGACAAAGGGGCCATAGAACATGTACCCCATTCCCTGAGGCAGGGAGGTTTTTACAGCCGTTATTTCCTGGTCCACAAAAAATAGGAGTATGCGGCCAATTTTAGATCTGCGTCATCTGAACTGTACTCTTCGCACATACAGGTTCAAGATGCTGACGCCCAAACTTATCGTTCCACAGATTCAGTTTGAGGACTGGTTTGTGACGATAAATCTAAAAGGTGCATATTTCCACATAGAAATATCGCTGGCTTTATCCCCTCACACCTTCACAAAGTGCATGGATGTCGCTCTGGCTCCATTGTGACTCCAGGGCACCCGTGTACTAAACTACCTGGATGACTGGTTAATTCTAGCACGATCCAGGGAACTGGCGGTTCAAGATCAAGATGTTGTTCTTGCCCACATGAAGAGCTTGGGGCTCAGGTGGAACCTCAGAAAATTATGCTTTCCCCAGTGCAGTGGACAACTTTTCTAGGGGTTATAAGGATTCTACTACGATGAGCGCGTTTCTATCCCCAACATGCATAGGGTCAATCCTATCAACACTGAGCAAGATAAAGCTGGATCTTGGGAGACTATTGGAGCTTATGGGCCTATTGCACAGGAGACCGTTCAGTAGTGGCTGAGAAGCTGGGGATTCGTTCTTGGACGAAACCTCTGAGAGTAATCAGTGTCAGGCGGCGATGCCTACGTGCTCTGAGAATTTAAGTGTCCCTGGTTTCTAGCCTTGGGTCACAACCTACGGGTGTCTCCTTAGCGCAAGACAGTAATGACACACCTCCCTCACGTGCTGGAGCGCGGTCTTAGACAGCTGTCCAGCACACGGTCTCTGGAGCAGCATATAAATTGCCTAGAAATGTGGGCCATATTTCTAGCACTGAAATTCCTTCTTCCTCAATTGAGAGGTCACCATTTACAGACATCACACAGACATCACACCGGTGGTCTCATATATTGACCACCAGGGAGGATTATGTCCACGCCCCCTGTTCAGGCAGGGGCAACTAATTCTTCTCTTGGCAGAAGGAAACTTTGTCAGTGAGTGCAATGTACAGTCTGGGAATATGGGGGCAGACATCCTGTTGAGGCAGGGGCTGAGGCCCAGGAATTGGTGGCTCCATCCACAAGTGGTGGAGTTCATATGGCGAGGTTTGGCCAAGCGGGACTGCATGTATTCGCCTCCGAGGAGACAACACACAGCCCGCTGTGGTTCGCCCTCACTCCTCCCGCACAATTAGGGCTGGACACCATGGTGCACATGTGGCCAAGGTGACACCTGTATGCTTTTCCCTGATCGCTCTGCTCCCACAAGTTCTAGCGAGAGTACGCCAAAACAGTCTATGTCTGCTGCTAGTAGCACTTATTGGCCAGCTCGAATATGGTTCTCAGAGATAATATCCCTGCTAGATAGCTCTCCTTGGGAGATTCCCATCTGCAGGGATCCACTGTAGACCCAGTGAACTGCACAATAGCTACTGTCCTGGAGTTCTTACAAGAACGTTTCTCAGCGGGGTGGGCTCCTTCTACAATCAGGGTCTACGTGGCCGCCATTTCGGCCAGCCACACCCCTGTTGATGGAGCCTCTGTGAGGCAACATCCTCTAACTTTGAGGTTCATCCATGGTGTCAGGCGGCTGAGGCCCATCTGCAGGCTGCGCATACCTTCCTAGGACCTTTCTGTGGTCCTGGAAGGTCTGTCAGGGGCCCCATTTGAGCCCTTAGAGTCAGCCTCTGAGAAGCATCTGACTCTAAAGGTAGCTCTTCTGCTGGCCCTGACATCTCTCAAGCGAGTAGGAGATCTACAAACTCTCTCTGTTGCCCCTTCCTGCCTTGACTTTGCCCCTGGATTAGCCAAGGGCTTCCTGTATCCTATGCCGGATTATGTTTCTAAGGTGCCTACATCAGCTGCCCACCCTGTGGTGTTGCAGGCTTTCTGCCCTCCTCCATTCCCCACACCAGAACAAGAGAGAATGCACCTGCTGTGTCCAGTAAGGGCTCTCTGTACTTAAGTCCACCACTCCAGCCAGTGGTATAAGTCGATGCAGCTGCTGGTCTGCTTTGACTGCGATGGTAGAGGTGATGCTGTGTCAAAGCAGTGCATCTCTAATTGGACAGTGGAAGCAATCTCTATTGCTTATGAGGCGCGCGGTCTCGCTATGCCTCTGGGCATAAGGGCTCATTTCACTAGGGCGGTCGCCTCTGCGAATGCTTTGTCCAAAGGGGTATCCTTACAGGATGTGTGTGCTGCTGCAGGATGGTCTACGCCACACACATTCATTCGTTATTACAGCCTGGATATTCATTCCACCCTGGTCTCGAGTGTCTTGCAGTGACCCTCGGGCTTGGGTCTTTTTGAACAGTCCGTACCCTCGGTATGAGAGTGGGTATTCTCATTCCCATAGTGTTATACTAAATGCAACGTCGAAGTTCTCTTTGAAAGGGAACGTCTGGGTTACGCATGTAACCCTGATCCCTGAGAAGGGAACGAGACGTTGCGTTTAGCATAACACTTTTAAAACGAAAATTTATGGTGGAAATTTACAAAAAATTGGTCCATGACAAGGCTCCATCTTGCAAAGCTGATCTGTCAACCGCTATTAGAGAAAGTTGGAACCAGCTCGATGGAGAATATTGTTTTTCATTAGTGAAGAATTCAGGCCGTCATAAAAACCTGAGAAGAAGCCACAAAGTACTAATTGTGATTTTTTTTTCATTGTTGTTGATGATTCCATATTTTTTCCTCTACTTGATCTGGAAAAAAATCATGCCATTAAGTAAAACAATTTCATTTAATTTGTTTGAGGTATGTTTAATCAAGCAAGAATGTTCAGCTATTAAACAAAAATTGTCTTGTGTCATCTGTGATTTGTTTACTTGCTACAAAGTAAAAAAGCTGAGTGAAAATCTTCTAAGTGTGGTGATTCCATAATTTTTGGCAGGGGTTGTAGGTCACAATGAGTGTGCAGTAGATGGTGAATCTGTGGTTGTTGTGTCTAAAGCGTTTCTGCTGCTTGTCACACATGTAGGTCACCTTTGCTACACACACACATGTTTGCTTTAGACATTATTTCTGCATCAGCACTCACTAAAGTGAAGCCAGTGAAATGAATGTGGTGCAGTACACACAGGCTTATTACTCTGTGTGTATGTATGTAGTTATTTGTTGGTGTATGTTCACATATCAGTGTGAAATGAAAACATTATGGAATCATAAACAAAGAAAATCACAATGAATACTTTGTTGCTCCTCCTCTGGCTTTTTTTTCTTTGAGGCATGTACTTTATTAATGAAAAACATTATTTACCATCAAGCTGGTTCCAACTTTCATGAATAGCATTTGACAGATGAGCTTCAAAGGATGGAGCCTTGCCATGGACCAATTTTTTAATTTCCACCATATATTTCCAGTCAGATTGAGATCCGGACTGTTTGCTGGCCATGTCATTGAGTTGATATGCCTTTCCTGAAGAAAAGCTTTAACACTTTTTGCTCTGTGACAAGGTGCATTATCATCCTGAAAAATGACTTCATCATCACCAAATCTATTTTCTATCGATGGGTTCAGAAAAGTGTCCAAAACTTCACCTATTCATTCACTGTTGAGGTTTCCCCTGGTCCTTTACCTGACATGCAAGCCTATATCATAAATGAGTTGGGAAATCTGATTATTTTCTTCAGTTCTTTTCTTATGTTTCATTAGAATGGCACCAGACAAATTTCCAGCATCATCTCCTTGGCCAATGCAGATTCATAATTCATCACTGAATAGCACTTTCATCCAATAATCCACACTCCATGATTGCTTCTCTTTAGCCTAATGTAACCTGGTTTTCTTCTGTTTAGGTGTTAGTGCTGGTTTTTGTTAGGCTTTTCTATATGTAAATCCCATTTCATTCGGCAAATTTCTTACAGCTCTGTCACAAACACTGATTCCTGTTTTCCGCCCATTTGTTTTTCATTTGTTTTGTTGTGCATTTTGTATTTTCAAGGCATATCACTTTGAGTTTTCTATCCTGACTTTTGCCATCTTCCTTGGTCTACGCATATGCTTTCCTTTTTATAACCTTCCCATTTTGTTTAAACTTGCACCAAATTTTAGACACAACTCCCTTGTTGGGGCCATGTTTCATTTCAATTAGCCAAATCCAACAGTTTGTTAAGTTCTGTAAGCATTCTCTTAACTGCATACTAATTAGAATTTTAAGATTTGTGCTGGTATTTGTTTTAGAAATGCAAATTGCAAGGTGATTCCATAATTTTTTTCCTCAACATTGAGTGATTTCATAATTTTTTCATCTACTGGATTTAGGAAAAAAAAATGCCATTAATTAAAATAATTTCATTAAATTTGTTTTTAGATATGTTTTACAAAGCCAGAATGTTCAGCTATTAAACAAAAATTGTTTTGTCATATCTGTGATTTGTTTATTTGCTACGAAGTAAAACATCTAGGTGATTATCCTCTAGGTGTGGTGATTCCATAATTTTTGCCAAGGGTACTATGCTCAGTTATGTCTTTGTGCTCCTGACTATATCAAGCCTGTTTTTATTGATAATATTTCTGGTTCGACCTGGTTTAGTTTCTTGACTCAGGTCTCCTGCCATTGCATAGTTAAGTCTGTTTGTTCATCACCTGACCAATGCCTGTTTTTGACCTTGATCCTGCCTTATGTTTTGGACTTGTTGATCTGTGTTCCATTAAAGCTGTTTTACCTGCATCTGCATCCACACACCAAGACAAATTATGATACATCTGAGCATGCTTTCAATTTTACGGAAAAAATAAGCTAATTTTAAATTTGATGGTCGCAACACGTCTCAAAAAAAGTTGGGACTGGGCAACAAAAGGCTGGAAAAGTACAGTGGGGGAAATAAGTATTGAACGCATCAATATTTTTTTTCAGTGAATATATTTCCAATAAGGTTATTCACATGAAATTTTCACTAGACGTCAGTATTAACTCAAGAAATCCGCAAATATAAAGAATTCACAACATTAAAGTCCATAAATAAATTTGTGTCATAAAGGGGAGTTTGTGAGACCACCTATGACCTACTTACAATATTGTCTTGTCACTTTTACTCCACACCAATTAAGACCCCGGTATCACATTTCGTAATACGAAATGTGTAAATCACATAAGTGTTTAAATAGTTTGCACCACTCAGTGGAACTAGTGAAGTCTCACAGATGAGTTGACGTGTAACATAAAGACTTACTGCTCTGGGATATTTGACCTGGATAAACTTCACAGAGAGGTTTATTTACTGTTTACTGGGCATTTCATTTCACTATGTTAAATGCCTCTTTAATATAAGAGGTTATAAACTTTTATATGATTGCAGTTTGTATCAACTAATATAAACCACTTCATAGGCTTGCTTATTGTTTATCAATTACACGGCCTCAGATCCATGGTTAGATTCATAGCGAGTAGCCAGCCACATACACACACACACACACACACACACACACACACACACACACACACACACACAGCATCTGAGCACTCCCACTGTGTTAATGTAAGTGATAACGAGCTACTAAAAGCAGATTATTGATCAATTAACAGAGAGGAGAAAGGGAGATGGAGGAAAGAGCAAGAAGGACATGGATTGAAAGGTCAGAGGATAAAGAGTATAAAGAGTATAAAGGGAAAGTAAAAAGAGAGAGAGAGAGAGAGAGAGAAACTAAAACACAAACATCTCTGCAGAGTACACACAAAACACATACCAGATGTTTCTCAGCTACCTGTGGTGGTGTTATTGTATATGTAAGGAATAAAACACTATGGGTGTGCTGTTATAGGAAAATAATCAACCAAGGGGTTATGTGATGTGGTCCGATGCAAAGCGGAGTCCTTTTTACCACCCAAAGGTAATTATTTTCTTATAACAGCACAAATTGAAGAGTTTTATTGTTCTTATATTACAGCAATTTGCCAAAAAACCTTACTAATGAAGGTTTTTTCTTCTTTTTTCTTAAAAAAAAAACAACAACAACTTTTTAGTAATGAACAGCACATTGTATGTTTGATCTATTTTTAGTTCAATTTAAAGTTGGGGAAAAGTTAGATCCTGTTATCACTAACGTTATAACAGCTATAAACAGCCGTTCCCTCACCTGCCTTTCTTTATTTTCACTCTTATGAAGTTAATAAGACCAAAAAGCAGCTTCTCATGAGCTTGTCAAAGAGAAAACCACGAAGCTCAACATCCTCTGTCCTGAAGACTTTCTTATAGCTCATTAACACTGGAGAGTCCTTCCATAAATATTAAATAAACAAAAGCTTTTTCCTTACAAAAAAAATTAACCATGTCAACAATTATAAATTTTTTTCTTTGACAAAATAACAACTGGTTTTATTAATCCTTTTGTTATTAGGCTTGGATTAAGTGATTATGTGGATCGTTTCATATACAACTCCCTGTGAATAGAGTTGTTTCTATAGAAGAGATAATGTATTAGTCCAAGCTCATGAATTTTCATAAACCTGAAAATGAATCAACACCTTCTGACCGATTAGAATTGAGAATTCAACACAGCTGAGGTACAATATCAGATATTCACTCAATGATCTTGCTTGTCAATAGACATGCATTAAGTATGAACAACTAGGTGACTTTTTCTCCTCATCCCACCCACTCGAAAGTGAACTCCCTTGTTGGTGATGCCCAGATATGTTTCATCCCTCTCTGTCTTACCACTTCAACCTCCCACCCCCCAAACACACACACACACACCATACCCTAGTCCTTCTAATTCATTCCCCATTAGTCTCGGGTTTCAGCACCCCCATGTTTGGATCATTGATTTAGTCTTTTCTGTCACACAGTTTTAAATGGCCAGTGGACATCAGCAGTGTGATGGGTCAGAGTACGAACTGTGTGTGAGTGTGTGTGCTTGTGTGAGCTCAGTGGAGCCTCTATGTTTCATATTTTACTATGAGAAGCTTGCTGAATCAGGCTGAACTGAAAGATGATGTACTGCCACGGCGAGCTAGACACAATCTCATCAATTCTTCATGCCCATCAACCACTTTTCATGAAAGTACTGTATGTGCTTGCTGTTTTTGTGAAACACACACACACACACACACACACACACACACACACACACACACACACTCACACACACATTCTCTCCCTCATACACAGTGCTCCGTTCTCACTTCTTCTTTCCAGTCCCATGCCTAGAAGCTCCTTGTTGTCCCTTAACCCCCATTCAATTTCCTTAAGCACCATGCCTTGCCCTGACCACAGAAGTCGACTAAATTAGTGGATCAATAAGCTATCTGAAACTCTTTAGGGGGTATTGAGAAGCCATGTTCTCTTCTCCAGTTGCTTTTTCTAACGAATAGGATGTTGTTGCCGTTGTAATGTGCTGTGTCATGGAGTTCTTGTTACAAATGTCCCTCTGGACCACTGGGCACTTCAGGGATGTGTGTGATCTCACATACACACACTCATACACATGATGATATGATCTCATTTCGTTTTCATTTGCATTTTGTTTACTTTATGGCAATTAGCTTAGTACTGAATGTGTGATTTCAGTGTAGCAATTACACCTGCTTTTTCAGCCTTTGCAACAAGGCTGGGAAATAATTTGACATTCAAAATCTTCAGAGAATAAAAAGCTGTAGTACCATTGAGGGTAATCAGTGACGTGCTTAGATTATATTTTATGATGCTTTTCCCTTACGGAAATATCATCTGCATTTCACATGCTATACCCTGAAACTGCACACATGAGTTTGATATCATGTGAACAATATGCCATTACATGGGAAAAAAAATTATATGTGAGAATATCACATCTGCAAAATGAAACCACATGCCCTACATGTGAAAATAAATTGTGTGAGAAATCATAGGTGGAAATAAAAAAAAAAAACACACACACACACACACACGGTATATAGAACATCCAGTACATGTAAAAAAGTGTTTGATCTCAATGTTTTTCCTCCTACAACTATCTGGTCAGTTGTTTCTGGAAGTTGTTGAACAGTTCTCTTAATAGCACTATTCCATATAGTATGGTTCACATATAATTAGTGTTGGGTTAAATAACAAATAACAAACAAACAAACAAACAAAATTGGTCAGACTAGTTAAAGTTCCACATTAACCTGAACACTCTTGCTTGAACAATATGGACAAAAGAATTAAAGTTCTGAATTTAACATTGTCACAGTGCAAGCCATTTAAGACTTAATTTTTAATGCACTGTATTTGCTCGAAAATAAGAAATGAAGCTTTTTTTGCTTCCTTCAGGAAAACCGTGTGCCCTCACTCTCCTGAAACACTGACATCTGGGGCTCTATTTTGCCATTAATGATCTCGCCCTGAGGCCAAAGTCGCATCCTCCCTAATTTAGACCCCAAATGTCCTCTGTGTACACACATATGCATGCTGCTCAAGCTTTCTCACTCCTCAGGCGTTTCAGACAATAGAAGTCAATTTTATGTTAGAAAACAAAACAACTCCAGCAATCATCCTTCAGCTTCCCAAACACAGTTTTTTTAGTTTAGCTTTCCAAGCTTTATTTAAGAAAGCAAGTAAATTTTTACATAACAGCAGGCAGGGTGGGAAGACTGACCACTGATTGGAGACTGGTAATAATCTATTTCTTATTTATTAATAATGTACGACTACAGTTAAATATCTAGTAATTACATTTTGTTATATTTTCAAAGACATTTGTGATGTGAATATTAATATAGTTGCTGTTTGGAACTGTCTTTATGTTTTCAATACTGTGTTAGGAATGAAAAATCATATAATCATATTGGCTCATAAAACCCCCAAGGAAAAAAAAAAGAGTGAAAAAGGAGATGGTGGTTAGGAAACAAGAGATAACAAGAACTAACTTTTCTGATGTTCCACAACATTAAATATAATTATAAACCCATAAAAGGTATGATGTGTTGTTCATTAATAAATTGTAATTGGTGACAAATTGATGTGGTATAAAACACTTTGGGATGTGGTGTTATTGGAAAATAATCAAGATTGAGGTGGTAACAGTAATTCCACTTCATGTCAAGGCACACCACACCACCCTGTTAGTGATCATTTTTGTGTTTTATTTCTTATTTGACTTATAGCTTTAGTGAGATTTAATGTAAAATCAGTTGTCTAATAGAGAATAGCCAGCTCACCTGTTACTCTACAACAAGCACTTGGCTATAATAATGTTAGTATTACTATTTTTTTAGTTTATTTTTGAGAGTTTTGATAGATACATGGTTTTCATCTTAACTGTATAACATCTTAGTAAGATAAAAACATACAGAGGAGACACCTTGGCATATTTATGTAATGCCGACTGTTAAATGAGTTCAGTGTTTGAGCTGGCAGTTAACCCTGGCTAAAAACATCTAACTCATAATTCACATTTCATTCTAAGTGTAAATTAAATGAACTGTCTTCATAAAGGCTTTCAGTTTAGGAACTGAAATTACATGAACACTAATGAGTCTGCACTTTTGTATTAGATTTAATGATTGTTCATATTTTTAATTTTCAGTTCAAAATCTTCTTTTTCTGGCTGTGTCTGTCAGGTTGCCAGTAACAACAACCTCTGAAAAAGGTCAAGAGGTCAAACTAATGGACTGCCTGCAGCACTAAGGGCCTCTATTTAATCATGCAGAACAATACTCTCTCTCTCTCTCTCTCTCTCTCTCTCTCTCTCTCTCTCTCTTGCTCTCTCTCTCTCTCTCTTGCACTCTCTCTCCCCCTCTCTCTCTCGCGCTCTCTCTCCCCCTCTCTCTCAGTAGCTTACTTTTGAACAGATGCACTTGTACACACCCACCCCCAGCCGAGTCTACTTGACCCAAAACTGTGATTAACGATGTCAAGCTCAACCAAAGGAGAATCTCTGTCCACACTCTTGCTGACTTACACACACACACGCAGTGTGTGTGTGTGTGTGTGTGTGTGTGTGTGTGTGTGTGTGTGTGTGGATGTCTAGAATGCAGAGCTGGAGCTCAGTGAGCAGGAATCAGTGATGAAGTTTGACAAGGTGTGAGGTGGAGAACAGGTTTTTAGCAGAGACGAAATGATGAAATGTAGTTAAACTCTTCAAATGCAGTTAATTTATTGTGAAACATCATAATGACTGTAAAATAAAAAAAAATACAGCAAAGATGTTTTGTGAAATGAGTGCTGAAAAAAAAAAGAAATCACAATTTACTGACTGCTCAAAATTTTTCTATTATTTATTTTCTATGTAAAGTATTCATTTTCTATTTTCTATTATTACTTTTTTTTGGTAGTTTTTTGGTAGTAACTCCACAAAATAAGATAGCAATTAATCAAATTTGATTTATGCTTCTTACACCTCATTGTAAAGTGAATTTCCCTATTGAAGGACAATAAAGTTATTAAACAAACAGAAATCTCAAAAGTTGTTTGGACTTACATCTAACTTAAAAATAATCTTTTGAACTTTTGTTTGTTAGGTATATTCATCTGCACAAATTAGGATCCAACATGTAATGTTACATCATGAATGTATGGGACATCAACATTTTTACTCACTCGCTGTTGCTGAGGATGGCCCCACGTGGACAGCCTAAAGATCAGTGAGATTACTGAGGATGGTACCACTTAAAAGCCATGAAGATGGCTTTGGACTACAATTGCTATAATAGCTTTAGGACTGCTATTGCCACAAACAGTTTTGCACTCAAGTCTTAATCAGTGAACAGTGGATAAGTTCAACAAAACAGACTTCATGTGAAAACTATAATGAATTTCCTGGTTACACAATTGCACTGTTTGACTATGTAGTACACAGTTAAAGAAGGGATTTATTTACAATTGCACAATCCGGTGAAACCCAGATGAGGATGGATTCCCATTTGAATCTGGTTCCTCTCAAGGTTTCTTCCTTATATCGTCTCAGGGAGTTTTTCCTTGTTACCATTGCCTCTGAATTTCTCATTAGGGATAAATGTACAAATATATAATGTATATCCTGAATTTATATATTTCTGTAAAGCTGCGTTGTGACAATGTCCATTGTTAAAATCACTATACAAATAAAAATGAATTGAATTGACTTTGGACCTGGCGAATCCGCAAATCACTGAAATTTACATTTGCAGCTCAACATGATTATTTTACTGCACTTTAAGGTTACTTCATGTTATAAAAATGCTGACATAATCAGAAAGTCAAAAACACCAGCTGAATACAGGGAGAAATTGAATTACTCTGCAAGATCAAACACTGATTTAATAATCTGTTAATCTCATATAATACGTGGTTTAAACCCAGCATAGGAAGGCATTTTGAGACTATTAAAACCACATTATGATCATATATACTTTTCAGTTTTATTTGTCTGAATGTCCAAGATATTTCACTTTTTAAAGTCTGAAGTAGTTCAAAAACACTGAAATGTACCTGCAAAACATTTAAAAACATTAAAAACAAATATTACAACATATAACACATGCTTCTGTGCAACCACACAAACACTTCTTACACATCTGCTAGCTGACCTTCAGTCCCCAGTTACACAGGAAACTTCAGTTTATTAAGCACATTGCATGAAATTTAGCTAGGTAATGTCATTAATATTTAATGCTAATGTTATCTGATGTTAGCCACAATATTAGCTTTCCACTGTGCTGAAGAATTTCGGATGTGCTAGAATGTTTAATGGTAACACCAGTGAGAAGAGCAGACCTGCACTGTACATATTTACTCTCATAGAACATATGTAGAACATTGACAGCTAAGAGTTATTTTCTCATCAAGCTCACCATATTGAGTCTTCCAGTCTGTTCTTTTATATAGTGCAGAAGTGTAAATGGAAAGTGCATCTTGAGTGGCTAAAGCTGCGTATGTTGCTTATACTGGATGATGATAGCAACCAGATAGAATATGATAAAAACCAAGTTTTTTTTAATTCTGATATTACACCACAAACATTGTGAAATGCAAAAATAACAGCCCAGTGGTATAAAGTATCCAGTGATGAAGTTTAAGTGATTTTCAACCAAAATGTCAGATAGAACGCTGTAATCTTGAGGTCATGAATTATGTGTTATTTCTTATGTTATTGGCTGTGGTTTTCTGCAATCAGGGTTTGGCATATGAGCCTCATTATTCAGTGGTTTGGAGATTCATTGCTGGAGGTTGAGCTATGATCACTAATATATTTAACGATTTATTAATCCCCGGTTTAATGGTTTAAAGATTACTGTATGATCCCCAAAACAACAGTGAATACACACCATCTTCTCTGATGCCTTGCCTGATTTATGACTGGATAATTGTCACTAATCGGTTAGCCCCAACCCTTCCTGGATCAGCTGTCAATCATGCAGACAGCATGTCTGCCTTCCAGGCTCATGGGTAATACGGGCTGCCATTGCCAGGCATTCGCAAGCCGAGCCCTTCGAAACTCGAGAGTCTCTGGTGGCTGGCGGGAGGCCACTTTAGGAGATGCTATCTCCAGCACCCAAACACCCTGGCACATTCGCTCACACACCCTCGCACACACGCAGCCACACTCATGCATGTGCTTATTCACACAGACATTTTTGAGTTCTGGGTAAGTTACACACTCGGCTAAGCTTTCTTTCTATAATTGAAAACTGTACAAGTCGTGATCGTGTAATCTTTTCCAGTGGGATTTTTTCTTTCTAGTCCTTCTGCTTTTCATAATAAATAAGTCTACAGTGCAGACACAGTTTCAAAATTTTCTGTGTGTTGGGTGTGTTTGAAAGCCCCCCCACCTGAAATACGAATGTTCATAACCCATAATTGAAAGCATGCTCATAATAATATCCATCAATTTATCAGTATTGGACGGTGATGAGTGAGTTTGAGGTTGGTAAGAATCTGGAGACACTGGTTGAGCAGCAGAGCGTGACGTATGAAACCTGAAACTGTCATTTATTCTTTGACTAACAGTGCAATCAATCAATGATGCGGTATAAGGACATCGGTACAGCTCCTTTAGTCATCGATACCCATAGACTAGTACATGTTTATGTTGTGGCCTCTTTGATCAGTCTCTGTTTCTAATGGATTCTGCTGGACCTTTCAGTCTCTCTGACCCAGCATGGGTGTGTGTTGGTGTGGTGCACAGAGCTGCAAGAGGCCGCAGGGTCATTTGAACCTTGTGGTTTTGGAGCAAAGTGCAGGGCGACAGAAGGTGTTCTCTCTGTTTTCAAACGTCACTCTCTCGCAGAGACAGGAAGTCTGCTGTCCCCCCTCACACACGCGTAGACACACACACTACACTGCACCATTAACAGATCACATGCATTAATGGGATGTACTGCAGCGATAGATGGAAGCCGGGGAGAAATCCAATATGGAGGATCAGCGATGAGTCCTAGACCACAGCACCAAAATCAAAATCTCTGTCTCACCCTGTCTAAACTGTCCGAAACTCAATCTGGGAGGCATGTGTACATCACAACTGTAATCTGGCTCTTTAGGACCTAGATGACCAAGGTTTCTATGGCCCATGCCCATAAAAACGAAGTCCACTCAATCCATGTTCATCCACCATCATCTTCCACTATCAAAATTATTATATTTATTATTGAGTTCTAATAGTTATTACCCTGTTTGACTGGTCAGTTGAATTGAATAGGTATAATCCAAACCTCAGTAACACAAATAACAAATAGCCTATAAATACTCTTAAGTATTAAGTATTTACTGTCTAATGCCAGTTTGACAGTTTAATGTAAATGTGTTCAATGAGTTGACAGTTCAGGAATAAAAATCTCTATGCCACCAATAAATAACCAGAATATCAGAATACACATACTGAGGTTGCTACTTCATTATGTTGGATTAATTTCAACAATAAATCTATGCTGATGGAGATCTGTTAATGTTATTATAATTTTATTTATTTTTACAGTTAAGAGAATTTAAGAAACCTAGATGATCAGGGATATAAAGGTGCAATTATTTATCTGCATGTCTTAATGCAGTTTATTAAGACTTTACATTAGATAATACCAGGCTAAGTCTTTTTTTTATCTTCCCAGATCCAAAAGTAATAAAAAAATATTTTATTTGACAAATACAAAGTGTACAAGGATTTAAATTCCTGTCACATAAAGGATAAAGATGTAAATATGCAGTACAGCAATCTAAATCTATACAAAATGTTATAATGTACAGTTGCACTATACTGTAAGTGCCATTGCTATGAACAGTTACAAAATGTACAGTGTTGTGTTTATATACATTTTAAGTACATCTGTGTGTATGAATAAGTGTCAGTATGTTAGTGAACTCAAGAGGAATGTGGAAAGGTGCTGATTTATGAATTTCATTGGCCTGGGGAAAGAAATGTCAGGTAGGTGTCAGGTAGTCACAATTTTTAAGGCTCTAACTCCTGGTCTGTGGAAGAAATGGAAACATTGAAATGCCATTATTTATCATCATATTTGTCTAATCAGCCCAATCAATTAAAATAGGAACTTTCTTTAAACATAAGTATGCAAAGAATGTGTTCAAAAGTATTAAAGTAAGCTCTATGTAGTATTCTCTTACATAACTATTACATAACAAATTAATTAATCTACCGGGTGTCCCAAAAGTCTCTGTACGTAGGGGACTATGTTTGCCAGCACCACGTCAGTTGTGCCTTCATCAGTGGATGTTCATGGACGTCCACTTCACGGTTGGTCAACAACACTTCCAGTCTTTTTGAGTTTGTTAATAAGTTTAGCAACAGTGTCGTGTGTGATGTACTCGCCATGTTTCCTGTTAAAATCCATCGCAACTTTGCGACAGCTTCCTGATACAGCCATGAGAACGATTTCTTTTTTTGTCAAAGGCATTCTTAAAGGCTATCTAATATATATATATATATATATATATATATATATATATATATATATATATATATATATATAAATTTTATATATATATATATATGCAGTAGGCCTATATATTAGAAAAAATTTTGGAAGACATTTTGCTAAAAAGTGTTAATTTCACCCTATGTATGGAGATTTTTGGGACATGCTGTTTTACCCAAAAACACTGGTATTAAAATACATTACTATTAAAAAGTTTATCCTTTTTTCCCAATATTATATATGCAGTGTGTTTCAGCTGACTACATATAATCACATATTATAATCAAAATTATTTACCATTTGATACGTGATCACATTTTTATTTAGGCTTATGCATGAAAAATATTAAGTTCATATAAAATATTAATATTATAGTGAGCTATTTTACACATGTAAATTTTTGACCTAGTTATTACTTATTTTATATTAACTTTTAATTTATGATTTAATAGTAATAACTTGATTGTAATCAGGATGTTAAGTTTCCAACTGAAAAGTATTAATTTAAAGAATGTAGGAATTAACAGCAGAGTACTTTAGCAATAATAGTAGATGTAGTAAAAGCATAGTAAGAATAGTACACAAGGATTCTAGAGATACAGGATATTTCAGACAAATGTCATTCATCAGTGGTGCAAGCCACATGCTTTAATAGCACTATTAAGAAATTAGAGTAATTCAGAACAATCGATAAATCTTAAATTAGTCATAACCAGTGAGTAGCTGAAGGCTTCTTTTCTGTGTGTTTTGGTGATTGTCTTAATGACAAAGTACAGCAGTCTTGTATTTAAAATGATTACACCAGATGTATTTCCCTGTCCATGTAGACACCATGCATAATCCTTCCATAGTGTCTTTATTCTATGTGTAGTGGACCTGACTTTCCATACGCGGTTGAACATCTTTGTAGTAAATTATCATGTAACTCTTAATAGTACTGTTTTAAATCTACACATAAAATTATTAAAATCTTTTAAAACACATTTCACTATTAAATTAGATTTTTTTTTTTTAAAGATCTGTAATTTATACATTTTCCAGCTACACCCTTGTATTTTTCATTTTTGCTCAAAATATTTTCATTGAGTAAAATGAAGATTTTCATATCAAGTATACTCAAAGCTTTGATACTTAGGTGGCTTATCATAGTTGAGACATACACTAGGTAATAAATCTCACATTAGTGTCAAGCTGTTAAACTTGAGAAAGGCACAACTCTTACTCTTACACTTCTGATAGAGTAGGTGGTTTGTTTAAGTGTTTCAGCTCATCTTTGCTTAAAATCAAGGAATGTTGCATGCTACTCATAAAGGCTGCACCTTTAGCTCATTTCCCCAATGTCTTCTGTGTGTTTACTGCTCACTGCTGTAGGAATTCATTTAGATCACAGTATTGTAAATGTTAGGACATAACAAATCAGTCTGAGTGACAGAAGATGCCTTCCTGATGTTCTTCATTCTGTCTGCACAGGTTGTCAGTTGCTCTGGATAACAGCATCTGCTGAATGTAAACATAAACTTTGTCTAGTGTTATATGACGCATTCTATGTTTAAATATATTTGAATTCCAAATGTTTTCCTCGTGTCTAAATTACAATTTAATGTATTTTTAAATGCCGTCTTTTATACATTATGATGAATATCACAGTCTCTGACCTTACAGCAAGTCAGTTTTTCATAAAGCTTAGCTTGTGTCACTTCTTGTGAATTTATTATGGATCTCATACAGCAGAAACCATAAAGATTTACAACCAATCGTATCAATTTTATTCAATCATATCATACTGTGTTAACAACCGTACAGAGCCCTGGATCTATAAAAAAGGGCTTACCTCCATGACTGGTGTGTCCACTCTCTTAAAATGCATAAAACAGCCAGCACATTTATTTTAGTGTTTAGGATTTTAATTTATTATTGGAAAATATCCTAATAGAACTGACAGACTGGTCACTCTTTTGTCCTATATTTAGATTTTTTTTTGACAGGAAAAAGCCGACAACTTACTTTTTTGGTTTACAAAAAAACATTAGGCTAAAACAAGATAAACCCTACTGTGTAACTGATTTCCATGTCTTATAATGTGTGAGATAATATTTTCTTCCACTCCTGGTTTGAGCGATTGCCACATTTGCACATATAGTATACTGCTAAATTTGCACTGTCAGACTCTGTATGCTGTATTGCTTATGTTGTAAAGACTTGTAGTGTCGCTTATGTCTTGCATGTATTGTTTTGCCCTATACTTTAGAGTTTAGTTTATTATTTATAGTCGATTGTTGAGCTGTACTGAACACAATTACTACCAACACCTGTATGGCAATAAAACAATATTAAATCTTAAATATTTTCTGCCTATACACCCACCAAACTACTGCTGTCCTCATTATAATTGTTTGATGTTTTGTGGGTTATTTCAGTAAAATAGCTATTATCTGATTTACTCAGTACTCTAGACCCAATGTAAACTGGATTGCTACAGAACCTGAGATGAGTTAAATTATTTGGGAGAAGATTTAGCACATGGACTGTCTGTTTAAATTTTAAACCCATTCTTTCATGAACAAAATTTAAAAACATGCAGATTTCAGGTGAATTTTTTTTTGTGAGCCTGCTTTCCTGTAAAGCACACTCACGTGTTTAATCAACAATTTGCAGACTGAAATAGGATTAAGGAGATTCCACATCATTCCAAACACTCTCCTGCCACAGAGGGCTTTCAAACACAACCTATGCGTAACACATACCCCAGTGCTGAATGAACACATAGTGTACAGTATTTTATAATAATATTCAATCCTATAGTGTTTATATCAGTGAAGATGTACACAAATAAACAGTTGTGAGCGTTAAGTCAGCACTGTAAGCATTAATTCAGACAACACTGGGGAATTTTGCTGTGTGCTACTAAATATAGGACCAAAAAAGTGCATGAGAAGTAAGTGTAAAACAGGAAATTTAATTTTAAAAAGTGTGAAGAGGCCTATATGTTAGCTACTTGGCCACGTTACACCAGTAAGAAATTATGATGATAAAAATAAACATGCAGTAAACGAATAACAAAAAATTAATAGCATTTACATTCATTTAAAATGGGTTGAATTGAGCTCGTTTGGGAGGTACTGTACGCCTTATGCAGGAGGTTATAAAAAATAAAAACACACATGCAGCCATCGATCTTTGGCGAAGTTGTAGGCTAATAATAATAATAATAATAATAATAATAATAATAATAATAGTGTAAACGTTTGTATTGATGTTCTGTCGATGTGATTGGCACTGGTGCGGATATGGCTGCTGCTCAATATGATGTCATAACAGTATAAAATATGTCAGGCTATATCAAAATAGTTAAAGTTTATAAATAAATAACATCAGCTTTTCAGCTTTGCATAGAAATAAACGGGTCCCTGAAAGCCGATATTCTAATCTCTCAACTTTCACTGCAAAAAAGAAAAACAAAGCCAAAAAAAACCAAAAACAAACAAAAAAAACCAAACAAACCTAAATTAAAATAATCAAAAACAACAACAGTAAAAACCAGTCAAGATACAAATGAATACTTGTAGGTTTAGGCTAGAAAAAAAGCGAGGTGTTACACTCATTTTTCCTAGCGCAAAAAAATATAGCCTATAGTGACCTTTCAAAAGTGGGTTTAAGAAAGTCAGACATCTCCTTCGAAAAGCCCGAAGTATTTGTTGGCGTTTGAGAAACACAAATAAGGCGCGCTGCTTCCGGGATACACGAGCGGCAGAGGTGTCGGTAATAAATATCTTCCCAATAAAGCGCTTTCTTTATAGAAAAGCGGAAACGCCGCTGTCTTTGCGCTGTCGCTGAACTCGGCGCTCGGTGCGTCCATTTCACTCGACAGCAGCTGCCTCTTTAATTTATTCCGCCGGTTTTGGAACCAGATTTTCACCTGAGTCTCGGTGAGCTGCAGAGAGCTGGCCAGGCACGCGCGCTCCGCGCTGCTCAAATAGCGCTTGGCGTCGAAAGTGGACTCCAGCTGGAAGATCTGCCGCTTGGAAAAGATGGTGCGCGTTTTCTTTTTCGCCGCCGTCCGCGTGCTCTTCTCGGTGCCGCTCTCGCGCGCCACGCTTCCGTGCGAGTCTGCGCTTCCGCCAGCGGCGCTCTGGAAAGGTTCATCCTCGCATCCGGAGGCTACTTCTGCACGTGCGCGATCTGAAAGTTGGAAACAGATTAGTTAGCGCAAGGAAAGGAAAAGAGTGTCCAAACAAAACAAACAAACAAACAAACAAACAAAACGCATGTTTACTGCAAACGGTTACGTGCAGCAGCAACAGCAGCGGACATGCTACCATTAAGAGTGTCCTCACGCTGAAGAGGAAGCGCGTCTCCGCGGACTGGAGCGCGCGTCGCCTTCGAGTGACAGCTGTCAAACGCGCGTCCGCTCGACTTCAGATTGAGAATGCTGTCGATGGTGAATTTAAAGGAAGCGGCTCGACGCGGCTGCTCTTCCTTGCTCATATTCACAGGCAGACGGTTGGCGTGTCCCAGTCTCCGCGCAGCTTCACATCCAGACCTCGGTCCCCTCGAACACCATCGCTCCGCAACCGACTAGCAACTCGGAGTCTTGCGCGACCGTTACTCCTCTGACCGGAAGTACGTGGTTTCCCCTTTTCGTCTATTGGTTGCAGGAATCCGTCAGCTCAGCGGCCAATAGTCGAGAAGGGCGGGAGCCGCGCGCGCACACAACCACAGGCCCACGTTCACATAAGCTACAGCACAGCAAACTCCTCAGTGTTAAATGCACAGAGCATGCCATACATTACTTTTCGAAATGCCAACAAGCTTAAGAACATATTTAATACATTTTGTGTGCATCTATATTAAACAACTCACTCCACAGATAGGCCTCTTCAGGATATAGATTAAACAAAACACTAATTTATTTGCATATATATATATATATAATTGCATACTCTGTTAAAAAAAAACAACAATATCTGCACACTGTGGTTTGATAAACCATTAACATATTTACTATATATTCTCTCTCTCTCTTCTCTCTCTTCTCTCTCTTCTCTCTCTTCTCTCTCTTCTCTCTCTCTCTCTCACACACACACACACACACACACACCATATACCATACCCTATATAATCTTATATTATATCAGATTACTAGATATTTCGAATTCAAATGCATTTATACGAAGGATAAATATGAGAAGCGTACTTTATATGATAATTGATCAGATTGTACCTAATGTATTGCAGCACTACCATTTTGGTAAAATTGGTATCATTGATATTGTTAGAAATTGTGATGTAATTCATATCAGCAAATATTAGGTTTTGTGCTGTTTTGTTTCTTTGAGATTTTCTTTACGCATTATTTAATCATTGATCATTTCAGTGTATTTATTTAGCGTCATTTCTCGCGGTGTTACATTTTATATTTGTTTATGCATTATTCATTTCAGCAATCAATGGAATTAAACTGCCGATTTTTTTTTTCAGTGAAAAACAGACATGTGCTCTTATAGTGTCTTCTGAGAAATATATGATTATTTTCTAGTAATAGTTAAAATAAATTGTGATGTTTAAGGACACTAATATAAATACTGAGAAAGGTGTTTCTCATGGTTTTCATTTACACACTTGCAAAACAATCGTAGCATACACTAACATAATAATAATAATAATAATAATAATAATAATAATAATAATATGTAATAATAATAATAATAATAATAATAATAATAATAATAATCTGTAATAAAGTGCATTAACATCAACAAGCACAAATACAGTGGGTTTGTGACGAATTTATTACCAAGTTAAATGCATTGTGTGGAAACAAAAAGTGACATAAGCATAGAAATAAGTGTATCCGAATAAAATATATATATATATATATATAATTTTTTTTTTACAAAGAAAGTCTCAAATAAATACATCTAGGCCAAGAGGAGGGCCTGAATCCCCATGCATAGACTATTTTAGACATTAGAAATAACACCGAAAATAAAATATTTCTGTTATATACACAGTAAAATTCCCATTGTTTAATAAATTGTGCACTCTTAGGGAAAAAAATGCTCATTGAACAATTCGTTCTTCCAAAAAGGAAACACTGCTGTAGGTTCTGCACAGAACTTTTAATGGTTCCCCAGAGGGATAACACAAGAGTGTATTTATTTGGCCAGTTGTACTTGTATAATTCTAAGAGACAATTCAACACTAGGTATTAATTACTAATTAGGCTGGGGGAATTGCTGTTTAATTATAACATGTGAGATCTTTGGATGCTTGTAGTTTTCTGTAGCCGTGTGTGTTATTGCACTTCAGTAATAAGATAAACCCGATTGTGTACGATTGTCCATTCTTCAGTCCATGAAATTAAACAAGTCCTGTTAGCTGTGACCTCAGGAGACTCATGGAGTGAGTGAAATTAGCGAGGGGGTAGCGGCTCACGGAGCTCGGGAAGCCCACTATAGGAGGCGACACTTGCGGCACATTGAGACCCAGCGTGGCGCTCTCATGATACAGAATGGGGACGCGCACGATGCGCTGAGATGAGTGCGAAACGTTGGTAGCTTCCAGTTCAGCAGCCAGCTGTCTCTTCCACTTATTGCGCCGGTTCTGAAACCAGATTTTCACCTGCGTCTCGGTGAGGTGCAGGGACGCAGCGAGGCCTGCGCGTTCCGAGCTGCTCAGGTACCGCTTCACGTCGAATGTGGACTCCAGCTGGAACACCTGGCTTCTGCTGAACACGGTCCGGGTTTTCTTCTTCCTCACTGAGCCGGAGTCGGTGGTGTCAAGATGCGCGCGCTCATCCGAGAGCCGTCGCGCTTCGTCGCGTTCATCCGCGACGCTTGTCTCAGACACTTTGCGCGCGTGGTCTGTGCCTGGAGTTTCACACACGACCGGGGAGTCCCTGTCGCTGGAGACGGAGTCGATCTGTTCGTATGAACTGCGGGTTTCCTCTTTCGGACCTAAGCAATAACAGTTGTGTGTGTGTTATGATTATAGGCAGAGAGAGAAAACACTTAAACTACAGCAATCATGAACTGAATCACTGCGCAAGAACTATTTCTCCTTCGGTTTCTTTTGCTCTGTGCCTGTTAACCCTTTGTGTTCTCTTCGGATCAACGTGAAAGAAAAAAAAAATCAACATGAGTTCTCTGTTTCCCTCATTTTCTCTATTCAACACGAGAAAGGACATATGCATTTTCGGTGCATCTACTATACCATCTTAATATGCATATTACACAGCGTCAGTGTACATTCGAGTCATTTTGATCAGTCTATAATAAGGGATGAAATATGACTGAACACCAGTACTAGTACAAAACAAACAGCTGAATTCACTTCATGTAACTTTACCTCCATAAGTATTTGCACTTAAACCTGATTAAACACACAATTTGTAGGATAATCCCCAGGCATGAGAACTCTGCTGAAAAACAAAACAAGAGAAACCCTCATAGAATTTGTAATGGTTATAATGGGAATTGTATTGTTTTAATGGACACTGTAATAGTCCCTGTGGGTCTCTACTGGTAATTTGTTTTCTTCGCTTGGTGGCATGTTATGTCTAATGGATACCATTAAGGACCAAAATGGTAATGGTTTTAATGGACAGCTGATGGTTTGTAACGGTATGTGTTGTGGAAACCATTAGAATTTATGCGATGGTTTCTATTGTTTAGGGGTTTTTTTCCAGCTGGTAAGTGGTTTTGTATGTATTTCTCAAAAATACAGGCCAGATGCATTCAGAATTGGTAATTTCAGATATTATTTTCTGTCTCAGCTGCTCATCGTCGGTGTGACTCCTGAACAGTAAATCCACTGATAAGGATTAACTGGTTTGGGAATGCTCATCTCCAGTTTTAGCTGACACACGCATACTTGTTGGTTTTACGCAATGAGGCATAAAGGTAATGTGAACGCGCCAGGAGCGTAATTGCTTCCGGGGCCTCAAAGCAAACGCCTACACAGCAAATAGTGCTTAATGATGAAGCTGAGTCTGAAAGTGTTGAAGTAATTCATTCGGAGCTTGGTGCTCGTTTGAGCCCGGATGGACTTTATACAGGCTAGTCTAATGTTAGGCTATATTATTGGTATATAAAGCTGTTTAAAGCAGACTTACATGATTTATCCTGACATATAGGCTAGCGTAGCTGACATTATATCTCCAGGAACAGCCCTTATGGTGTATTTAAGGCTTTGATTACTCACTATCAGATCTCTCTAGAACCCCGAGCTTCATGGAGTCCCTTCTGTACCAGGGCGAGGGTGACCCATTTCGACACATTTCCATCTTGGGGCGTGTGTCGGACTCTTCATCAAACACTTCATGGTGATACACTGTCGTGTGTATCGTCTCCCTGAGTCTGTCGCCATCTCGGATGTGTTTGGCAGGACAGGTAGGAGGTTCGGTGCGATCTGAGCCAAGCAAGTTCTCGATAAAAAACGAAGATCCTCGCGATGGCGTCGACGTGTGAGTCTCTGCGAGTTTATCAGGCATTTTCTTTTTTTTTTCTTTGTGTAAAATCCAGCGATATCCCAAGTTCATACAGTAAGTGTGCGCGCGTGCGTCTCACGCAAAAATGAACGAAGCTGTTACCGCACGATCTCCCTGCTGCACCATGTCTTAAGTCCTGGCAGAAAGGCACCACTCCGAGAACGGGCCGTTTTTGGACGATCACATATACCGGTAAATTGGACGCGTTAAGTAAAAAGGCTATTAGTGTTGGTAAAATCCCTCCTCTCTGGTTGATAGCGCCTGGGGGTCGGAGGATCCCCGACAGTGAGCGCTTTATCTGGGTCAATTAGGGAGCAAAGCAAAAATACTTCCATAGACAGTAACCGAGGCTGCGCGTGGAACCGGATTCTGACTGCCTATTGGCTGGCTGAGTTGTGACGTCATATATGCGTTCAGCCGAAAAGGAACTCCGAGGTTGCACTGCCATAACCTGGACATACGTGCATGTCGTTTAATGAAACCTTTTTTTTTTGTTGTTTGTTTGTTTCAATAAACATTCAGATATTCTTATTTAGTATTAATATTTTAAACATTTTATTACCACAAAGGCATGCTCCTATTAAATCTCCAGTCTTTTTTATTTCCAGTCACTGACCCATTATATTGAAATGTAGGCTATTGCGTTTTCTCGAGCTTTTAATGAACTGAAACTCTTCGGATTTAAAAAAAAAGGTGCACTAATGGGAATCCTGGAATCCTTCTCGAGTCTGGGTAATTTACTGAATAAACATATTATGATTATTCCTTATTTAATGCCATGTGACAGCTTGCTTCTGACAGTGCATGTCAACAAAGCTAAAAACAGAATCAGCTCCAGTTGGTCTAATTTTAATATTAGCAGCCTAAGGAATGCTCGTTATAGCACAAATGAGTGCAAAGGCATGGATTTAGGTCTAATTGCTATTAGACATTCTGTAAGTTAACCATTTTTGCCTGTGTCCTTAAATTATAAATTAAGCGCGTGCATGGGTTCAGCAGGATATATTTAAGGCCTAATGCAAATGAGAAAAACTTAGCTGAACTTAACTGAGCTCATTGCCATTCTTAATCTTAATCTTAGTCTTTTCCATTTTGTCCGTCATTCTGAAATGGGGAAAAATATTTAATTCAACTTTAATGGCTATTTTTTTCTTGTCGTATATCATACATTGCAAACTATCATAAATATCATAAAATACAATGAACAAATAAACAAACAAATAAATACCTAGATTTTTTAAATATCACAGTCTGAGTCATGTTTGCAAAATCGGGAAAAAACAAATGCTGAAATATGTACATGTTGAAATGTTGAAATTTAACAGCAAGTTATAAACTGAATTTTTATTTGATTGTGTGTAGGTAATTCTTCAGTGTATTATTGAATGTATCTAGAACCTGATTTACTTGATTTTGTAATAATTCAGTTTTTCAATTTAATCGTTGACAAATTTGTTTGTTTGTTTGTTGCTTTTTTCAGCGGTACATTTTGCAATTTAAATTGAATTCGCACAGTTCGTGTATGAGTGAAGTTACCCTCAACGCAAAACTTTGGTAAGCCTATTAGAAAAAAAACAACCCCTTCGTATTAGGTTAGAACTTTTTTTTAATGAACAATTTAACGTTGTTAATATTTCTTTAATGCTTTACTAAAGAAATATAATCCATCCATCCATCCATCCATTTTCTATACTGCTTATCCAACTGGGTCACGGGGAAACCTGGAGCCTATCCCAGGGATCATGGGGCACAAGGCGGGTACACCCTGGACAGGGTGCCAGTCCATCGCAGGGCACAATCACATATACACTCACACACCCATTCATACACTATTGACACTTTGGACATGCCAAACAGCCTACCATGCATGTCTTTGGACTGGGGGAGGAAACCGGAGTCTAAAGAAATATAAAAAATAATATAAACATTTTGGCCCTATGTAAAATGCTGAATTCGTTCCTTTTGGAATTAAAGGTTAATGTAAGTAATGGGAAAGAAACAGAGAGGATGGATTTTTGTTTAACTATATAGTCTATCACGTTCCTTATAAGTTGACGTGCGTTTAAATACATTAGAATCGATTCTGAGATATAATCTGCAACTCACCACTTAATCAAAATCTATTAAATACACAATTAAAATATACAGCAATCAAAATGTCTGCTGTAAAGTTCTCCTTCAATCACATCTTTGTGCAGTGTATTTTGTAATAATATAATAATTTAATATAAAGTACACAACGGGCTATAAATTACACTGCGATGAAAATGATTTACATTTAATTTGTCTTTTTATGGTTTCTGTGTGTTAATTTTATTTTAGGCCAATTTCAATTGATAATGCATTTCACTGGAACTTTTGCAAAACCGTCAAACCTAACAATTAGTAATTAGACTTTTAATTTTTGCTTGTCTGTCTATCTATCTATCTATCTATCTATATTTTCCTTTTAGTTTAACGCTGTGCAGGCCTACTTTAGTTGAGTGCATGTTAATGAAATGCAATTAAAAGCAAATAATCTAGGCTGTAGTAACTAGCAACACTGACAACGTTTTATAGCGTTTTAAAACTATTCCTCTATAAAATATAATCTTCTGAGTAATGTGTCATCTATTATAATATATCATCTATAATATATATTTTTAATATTGGAATCACCCAGGTCAGATAGACATGACCAATACCAAAGAACACAGATATATTACATATAAAATAGTAAAATACGATGAATACGAAAAATTAACGAATATCCAACTAACTCAATGTTCCATACGCAAATTTGGCTAAAATCACTTTTAAACGATCGAATCAGTCAGTGTACCCCCATTTCACTTCTCATTGGTACAATCCGTTTTCAATGAATCACACCACGTGGATTAAAAAAAAAAAAGAGGCTTTCTGGATTACAGAACAACCATAAAGACAAGTGAAAGGTAGGACACTAATGTTTAATACCGTTGCTTTAATGTGTTTCCACGAATAAGCATTGCTGTCATGTAGCATAACATCTTTAAAAATGTGATTTATCTCAATATTATTATTGTTGTATTTTATTTGAAATAGTGTTCATGGTCATGATTGAGGAGGCTTGATGACTCTTTAACTTGGTGTTGGGCTTCCTAAACAGATTTAGACTCTAGACTCTACTGAGCACCATGTTATGCTCACTGTATGTGTGTTTCATGCTGACCTGTTATTTGCTCTTTGCCTGATGAAGTTAGATTTCATGTGTGAATGGTTTAGCCCTAAAATGACAAAGACCAGACCTCAGCGTTTCCACACATGGTTACAAGTGGATTACATCCATTCTTTTCTCCCACTCAAGTCCTGTGTGTGTGTGTGTGTGTGTGTGTATGTTTAAGAAAGATGAATTAACTTTTAGATCTGTTTGTACAGCAGTATTTTCTGCATCTACTCCCTCTGACCTGTGGAAGAGAGGGCAGACATTATGTAGGCCTACTGATCTATATCCAGACTGGCATGGCCTTTTCACACTGCTGACCAGCATTTAGAGCATTGCAGACCTTTAATTCATTCTCTCTCTCTCTCTCTCTCTCTCTCTCTCTCTCTCTCTCTCTCTCTCTCTCTCTAAAATACTCACTCTCCATTGTTGTTGTGCTTCTCTTCTCTTTTCTTTTCATCTTTTTTAATTGATTACCTCTATGCATTTGCACTGCAAAATCACCATTAAAAATATTTTACTTGGTTTAACTATGATGGCCATCTTTGTATCATGGCACACAACAAATTTTGGTTATACAGCTGTTTACAGAAACTTCAGTATCTCGGCTTGGGATGGTCGTCGCTCCTTGGAACAAAAACACATTACAAGGTACATGAACATTTTGCACATTCATGTTCCTTAGACTTAGAACTTAAGTCCAAATGTAATGCTCAAGATTGTTTACAGTTCCACTTTTAGGGTCAATTTATAATGGGAAGGGTTCGAGTCTCAGCCTTAATTTTTTAGGGGGTTCCTAGGTAAATATAATGTGCATGCAGAACAGAGATCAGTTTTTGTTCCAAGGAGCTAGGTCCAACCTGAGCTGAGATATTGAGATTTCCGTAAACAGCTGTATAACCTAAATTTGATGTGTGTCATCACACAACGATGACCATCATAGTTAAACCAAATAAAAAAAAAAAAAAAGCTTGGTGATTTTTCAATGCCAAAACATAGAGGTAAAAATTAAAAAAAATTAAAAAACAGTCAAGCAACCAACTGTGCAACTTGAGAAGGAATGACTCTTCTCTTCTTTTTATTCTCCATGTTTTTTCTGGATAGATGTAATACAGGTTAATCCAAGCACATACTTGCACTGTAGTTTAAAGCAATTATTACTTTGCCACTTTCCACAAAAAATGCCCCCCAAAAAAACCTTTTTGTATAGACTGATGTTAGATACACTACTCCATCTGTTGGCGAAGTTATTATACTGCAGTTTATTACATAAACCATTTGGTAGTTTATTATCACGGTTGATTGCATGATACAATATTCACTTTAAAATCAGTAAAAATGGCAAAATATATGGCAGCTGCGTCTTCCACTGGATCAGCATTATATTATGTACATGTATCCTCTTGTGACATTTTGATAATATTATCACCCTCAAGTCTTTTGGGTTTATTTCAGCTAGACTTGCTCACATCTGCACACATTCTTATCCTAAAGCTCTTAAGACATTGATACACACCATGCTCATGCAGCAGAAAGTGATGCTCTACACATGGTAACCTTCTCTATAGGCACATCATATACAACATAACAGAGACCATGGCTCAATCCATGTCTTTATATGAGAAAGACTTGAAAGTCTAGAATGTTGTTGTATGCTGTAGCTTTAAGATTTTCCTTGACTGGAATTAAGAGGCCCAAACCTGTTCCAGCATGACAATGCCCCTGTGCACAAAGTGAGATCCATGAAGACATGGTTTGCCAAGTTTGGAGTGGAAGAACATGAGTGGTCTGCACAGAGCCCTGACCTCAACCCCACTGAACACCTTTGGGATGAACTGGAATGCTGACTACGCACCAAGCCTTTTCGCCTGTCCACACTAATGCTCTTGTGGCTGAATGAACACAAATCCCCAGAGCTACACTCCAAAATCTAGTGGAAAGCCTTCCCAGAAGAGTGAAGCATATTTGAATGTGATGATTAGGTAACCACATACATTTGGCCATATAGTGCACATCACCTCCTATGAATAGCATAAGCTAACATAGTTTGCAATGCAAGCAGGAAAAGGAGCTTTTCACTGAATGTGAACTCCTGAATTGCTATTTTCCTTCTTTAAACATGGCTTAATGTTTGCCAATTGCCCAAAAAGACAGTGTAGAATGTGACCAAAAGCTCTTAAACACTTTTTGAGGTTGGCGCCATATGGAATTTGCCCCCTGTATAAACCTAAAATGAATAAAATGTGCACTGTACACTGTTTTTGACCTTTTTTGGCCAGAGAAAATTTCTCTCATTGAGCTGCACTTAGGCGAAAATAGGCCAGGCTCTGGGACATAACTGCAAAAAATTGGTTCCGATCTGCAACAGCATATTTTCAGACGGGTAAGCTGTTTTTCTTCATGGCTGATGTGTTTAATGACAGGCTCAACTGATTTTTTTTTTTTTGTTTAGACCAGAGAAATAGACTTATGAGTGTGTGTTGCATGAGCATATCTATTATCAAAGTCTCAATGGGCAAGAAGGATTCATTTATGAATAATTTGACTTGACTCAAGTTTTCTTTTCATATTTTCACATCACGTAACTAACCCCTAAAATACAAACCCCAGATTATCCTTAAAAAAAATCTTACTCTGGCTCTTTCACCTGTACTTTGCGCACTTTGTCACATATGACTTCTCTGCAATCTTTAACCCTTATGTTTTGCTCGCTACTTAACATGGGCTGTCCCTTTGAGTTTTATTTCAATGCAAGTTTCAAATTTACTTACATAATACATATTATCAAACACACTAATGTACTGCGGGGGGTTGGTGGCTTAGCAGTTAGCATGTTTGCCTTGCACCTCCGGGGTTGGGGGTTTGAATCTGTTGTCTGTTGATTGGCATATTCAATTTGTCCATAGTGTGTGAATGTATGCGATTGTGCGTTGGGTTGTGACCCTGTCCAGAGTGTCCCCTGCCTTGTGCCCTGAGTTCCCTGGGATAGGCTCCCCGCAACCCTGTGTAGGATCATCGGTATGGGAAATGGATGCATGGACTACTGTACTGCAACCATTTTTATAATTCCTGCCTTTAGTTTGACCTGTTTTGAACTGCGCTGACCTGATATAGACATTTGCTCTTGCTGTTTAGAGCTGCATTCAGTCACTGTGAAAATCCTTGGTGAAAATATTTGTTGTGTTGCCAAACCCCTACTGTCAGTGTGTGGTTCTTCACTTACACCAGTTAGTGGTCATGCAAAAGAGTACTGTGATCCAGTTTCGTTCTCAATTACCTACAATTTCAGGTCAGTTCCATTTAATTACACCTCATTTTCAAAATCTGTAAAACTCAAACATGTGTAGACCTACTGTTTGGCATTCCTAAAAAAACAAAACAAAAATAAAAACCCTCCATACTCCACAAATGGAAAAAATAAATCTATCTTACATTACTGCCTTTACATTATTATTATTATTATTATTATTATTATTATTATTATTATTATTATTATTATTGCTTTTGTTCTGCAGGTAGTGTTTTAGGAACTGCGCTTCAGCTTAAATCACTGTCCGTGTCAAATCTGAACTGAAGTGCTGAAGTAACTGTGGAAAAAAACTGCATGCAAAAGTAAAATAATGCATTGAGTACATATATGATGTCATTGACAAATAGGCTCTTGCAAAATAAAATTACACTGACAAATAGTTGCAAATACTACTACTAATAATTAATAACAACAACAACAACAACAACAACAACAATAATAATAATAATAATAATAATAATAATAATAATAATAATTAGTAGTAAAGTGATGATTAGTATATGTATATGACGGTATGAATAGGATCAATGTAATATGTATTCACACATTTTTATGTATTAGCACTGTACATGTTACTACATGTTCATTGAGTTCGAAGATGACAGGACAATGACAGGACAGATGACATATTTTCAGACTATAGGCTACATTAATTTATACACACTAAGATTGAATTTTTTTTCAGCTTACCTTCATCAAATGATAATCGGTTACGGCCGGTAAAGGCAATTTTTTTATGCTATGGGCCATTGGCTGATAGTTTAAAAACATTCGATGATCAGTCAATCAAACGAGGGCGGGAAAACACATCGATTTCGTGCTGTGTGTAAAGATGATGTCTCTTGTGTGGAATGACGACAAACTGCAGTTTGCAAGCTCTGCACTGTTAAATTTTACACGCTGCAGCAGTGAAGCGGTGAAGCGGGAGTTTCGGCATCGAGTCAAATTCTTCTTATTTTTTTTTGCTGCCCTGCTCTAGCTGCTCGCACTGAATTAAAGGGCTGTTTAATTAAAGTACACCATTAAAACTGAATTAAAGTACACCGTTAAAAGATTTAAATGAAGACGAGTTGACAAAAAAGTAAATATTGCAGAGAAAAATATATTTGTAGAGTAGTGTATTTCATATCCAGTTAATGTTAATATCTAAAAAAGTTTATATTATATATTACCAGTTTGATGTTCACTGATGAAGTAGAAATGATTTTGTTTGTGGTGAGTGAATGTGAGACTAACAGGAGGTTTTTTTTAGAATTCAGTCAATGTTAATATGAATTAATAACATTCAATAAGTTAAGAAATCTTACTTTAATCTTCAGAATTTAGTTCATGTGTTAATGTTAATGTGAGTGATGTGTTTTCTGTTTATGAGGCCAGTTACTGTGAAACAACTTATTGAAATGGAGAGAATAAAGTTTTTATTTGCATTTCCTTCAGAATTGTGGAATTATTGTTAATTTAAAAGAAGGCAAAAAAGGCAGAAATAATCGGTTATCGGTATCAGCCGAAATCACTCTGAATTATGCAGAAAAGTATTTTAATATATTTAATATATAAAAATGATCTCAGTTCTGTTTTAATTTCTGTAAATAGGATTTTTCATCGTTTGGCTGCTATGTTAAAAGTCTACTCTTGTTGCCAGCCAGTGAGGGGAAAGCAAAAAGAAAAAGTTATTACTTTTTAATGAATTAAATAAAAGTTTTACATGTTTTGCTGCACAACAAATATACTGTATATTTTGAAATGCAGTAGTTTTTATTTTGTACATACATTGCGTATATAATTGTAAATACAAATATAATGGAAACATTAGGATTAATATTCCTATTATCCGCAATTTATTGGTTCCACTCCCCCATTTTCTCTCTAAATGACTTTTGATGTCATAAATATGAGGTTCGGAGACTCCTCGCTAACAGCAGATTCTAGTCTTTAAACCGAGACTTAAGCCTGAGTTTAACTGCTTTATCAGCTGGAGGTTTTTCAGTAAGTGAGTTGATTTGTTTAACCTCTTCACGCTACGTTGACCTCTGTCAGCCTCGACTCATCACCACGAAGAGCTGAACATTTTTAACAGCCATCATCCAAACTGCAACCTTCAGAGTGCAAAACTCACGACCCCAACATGGCGAGTACAAGACATCCAGGCATGAAAAACATGTAAACATGTAAAGTTGGGGGATTGTAGTGAAATCATAAAACTGTATTAGTAAAACAATAATACCAAGAAATCATGCAGACACAGTTCTCATAACAATGTACAAACACTAATAACAGATTTACATATCATTGGATATAATATTTTGAACTTTCTTTCCTATTGTTGTAAATCAAACATTAATTATTGGAATTAGGATCAGCAATGATTAACATTACAGTATGTTAATTAATGAAAGAAAGATCTTCAAAAATACCACGTTTGTTTTTAAATTCTGAATGTGTACAAGTGTCCATGTATTGTGCATGTATTTTTGCTTTTGTGCATGTGTATGTGTGAGAAAGAGGGAAAGACCCAAGGAAATCCAGCATTCTTTCCCAGCTCATGCCATTATATCTTTAGAAATGTTCCCACTAATACCCAAAGGCTCTTAATGAAACACCAATAATATGCTTACAGCCTTTCTTTTTAATCGCATCAGTCACTGTTCTAATTGATATTACAAACTATAAATTTAAGGTCTCACCTTCCCAGGCTTGCACAACTTAACCCTAATTGTCCACATTTAGACTAAAAAAGATTGCATTATGGTTTACGACTGCTTTGTTGGTGGTGTGAGTAGTAATTACTTCAAGCCTTGTTGATATGGCTTTGCGCACGTGTGTGTTTGTGTGTGTTTGTGTGTGTGTGTGAGTGAGAGAGAGAAAGAGAGAGAGAGAGAGAGAGAGAGAGAGAGAGAGAGAGAGATTCATTTAAAGGTCTCTATGAAAAGCTACAGCTTTTATTTACAGTTTATGAATAATACTGCATGGTATGGGGTGTCTTGTGCATACACAGTAGCTTTGAATAGAAAGTTCTGTCAAGTGGAGGTGAAAAAAAATGATAGAAGAAATATAGAATTCATCTAAGGGAGCCTGTGCACTGTTGTTATAATCGATTTTTTAGTGGCAGTCTCAGATTTGAACTGCTCACAGTGAGTTTATTTAACCTGATCCTGAACTGGTTGTTGCATGGGGAGATGTTGTGTTTTACGCTCTAGTGAGTTGCTGTCAGATGAAGCGATTGCGTGAGAAAGAGAATGAAGAGAGAGAGAGAGAGAGAGAGAGAGAGAGAGAGAGAAAGAGAATGGGGACATTGAGAGAGTATACTGTGGAGGATGTCTTTGAAAGCAAACTGGTCTCAAGGTTAACTCTTATTGGTAGATAAAAGTATGAAAAGATACTTAGATGTGCAACATGCCAATGTTACCACACTTACTAAAGAATAAATGTATATTATTCATATTAATTTCTTGATATAATCTTATTACAAATTCAATGTATTATATATAAACCACTATGAATTAATGAACCTTAAGGCCTGAAACAATTTAAAGGTTTTGGATCGTGACATGGCCTGAATTTTGACTTATAAGTCACTGCATATAAGTTACAAGTCATAAAATATGCCATGGTAACATACTATACATATAAACAAGCTTTACAGTGCTGTTAGTTAATTGATCATTCATTGTGTGTATATAATCCAATACATGAAAAGAAAATGTGCTATATAATGTTGCACCTTATTTCAATCAAGACCCAGCACTATTGTTTTTCTGAAACTAATTGGTCAGATGGTGTTGGTTAATTTTCTATAACAGCAGCTCTGACTGTAGTGCTGGCTGTTATACAAATCACAGGTTTATATTAATGCACTTCTTTTAATACATTATCATTTCTATAGCAATTTACACAATGATTTGTGGAGGTGGAGACTTGACATAATGTAAGACTAATAATACCATTTAAACACATAGTGTTATTTAACAAATTAAAACATTCTATATAATCTATATCAGTGATAGGTGTCATTGATTAGTATAATTGGTTAATAGGTATCACTGATTGATAAAATCATTGTAACAAATGTTTACAATAAATAATTTTATTTGTTATTAATGTTAATAATATTTGAATAAGCAATTCTTCCACCATACAATGTAATCTGTTAAAAGTAAGCCTTCGTTGCTAAGTTACATAAAAGACAGCATTAGGGTGTTCCATGGACAGAATAATGGCTGAAGTTTTATTGTTTTAAAACCTGCTACATTAGCGGTCACAGGTCACTGTGATGTGGTCACAGGTATGCGTATATTGATGATTATCCAATGGCATTGAAGGAACTAAAGATTAAAACTATCCAGTTTATAATTATAATTCTTTAGGACTGTCTAGTGTCAGCCCCTTGTAACAATTAGAGGTAAAGTTTAAGTTTACCTTTACGTTTAAAACATTATCGGTAAACCCCTATATTTATTTGTTTTCAACATGATATTAAAGATTGTACACATTTTTTTTTTGTTTGGTTTCTCTAACTTTTTTTTTTATCACACATTCATAAAAGGGAATAAACAAGGCATGGACAGAATCAATAGATGACTGATTATTTTTTTATTAATGTGATCTCACAAATCCATAACAATACAAATTTCTTTCATATGAAAGTGAAATCAGCCTCACAGCCATCATTTGTTCAATCTTGTGCTCATTTTGTCATTGGATTTTCATTAAATTAATTCATTACTTTCCTTTGAAAAACTTTACCGCTAAAGATTTTCTCACAGTTTAGCCAATAAAATCAGCAGATAAAGATCACTGGTGAATGATCTACACTGGCAAACAATACAATGTCTTAAAAGATTTTTTTCACATGCAGTATAATCCTTCATGTCTTTTGGCTTTAAGATTCTCACGATTTAGTTTAGATCTTTAGATATCAACTAATTACACAGATCTTTTGTGAGAGGAATGAAAGAACATTTGAGTAGTCTTTACAATATAATTTAAGTTGATTATAACTGGAATGATAGAAATTGTAGGGTAGGATTTAAGACTCAGGACACAGGAATTAGTTCCAAACATCTTTCCTGAGAGAGAAATAAAAAGAAAGGGAAAGTCTTTGTACATAAAAGGGGGTTCGTCTTTCAGTTGCCACAGCTAGAACTAATGACCAATTTTATTTGAAAAGACATAGTAAAGAATCATCGTGTCAGGGAGTCTGATAGTGAGTCACTTAGAATCTCTTCATCTGTTGGTTTGTTCATCCCAGAGATGGCTCGCTCTGGCCTGGATGGCCTGCTTGAGCTAATTGGTGCTGCTTTTGGTGGAGTGCTGATTAAAGATGGATGTGAGGAGTGGAGGCAGAGAAGGGTTAACCAGAAGTGACATGCAAGATGAAAGACGGTGGTATTAATGCACTGCCTGGAGGAGACACGGCCCATGCTTGTTTTTCTCTCCGTTTGTCACGCAAGTTCTTGGCTCCACCCAGATCAGACGCTGACAGGCTCCTCCTACCAAACATGAACACACACATACACACACACACACACACACACACACACACACACAGTCTATTACAGATGTACATCGAATGGCAAGTGTTAACAAAAATATTACAGAGTTCATGTAAGCTGAAGACAAATAAACACAGTAAGTATCTATCTTTCTATCTATCTATCTATCTATCCATCTATCCATTCATCCATTTGCACTAATATTTCCTTGCCATCTCTTCCAGCACTCTAACAGTGAGCTAATGCCTAGTGACATAAAAAAGTGATTTCTTATTTTCCTCCCATATGTCTGCAATCTGATGATGGAAACAGCGAGTTTCAGTGCACTTTGATGGCTTGTAATTAATATATGA
Organism: Ictalurus furcatus; assembly: GCF_023375685.1. Taxonomy (NCBI): domain Eukaryota; kingdom Metazoa; phylum Chordata; class Actinopteri; order Siluriformes; family Ictaluridae; genus Ictalurus; species Ictalurus furcatus. The sequence goes on along the minus strand of NC_071257.1, from coordinate 29,085,677 downwards.
GGAAGACTTGACTGCAATGTGACTTCCGGTCTTTGGGTGAGAGGTTGCACTCAGAGGTTATTTGGTGCTTATTCACTTATAGCCACTTCATAGTCACACAATTACTACTTTCAAAAGCAAACTCTTTTTTGCAGCTTTAATATCACACATTGCATTTGCATGGTACACTTTATTTCTGAAACATTTTTCTGAGTTTCAGCTTATAGAAAAGTGGCACTTATAATAACATTAATTGCACAATAAATAACTGACTAGGCTATATTCACTCCTGTTGAGAAATTTCCAAGGCAATTATATTCCTGTCAGTGATTTATTTCTTTTATATTTATCATCAATTAGACAAAATATAGACCAAGTCACACATTATTCAGTCACAGAATTATTTGTTTTGCACTTTCAATTATTTTATACTGTATGTAATCAGATACCAGACAGAAATTCACAGATGTTTACACATGAAATAAATGTTAATTTAAAATACAATTTAAAATAAATCATTATTTATCAACAGGTTTATATTTGTTCTCAACTTAAATGAGGGTTTATGCTTCTTTTATAAAGAAAGGTGACAAATCAGTAATGACAGTTTTCTTAAAATGTAAAAAAATATATAAAAATTTGTTGCAGATCTTGTTGGGGGAAATGTAAGAGCTTTATATTTAAAAGTGATATTTTTTCAATACCTGTTAAAAATTTTTTTATATGTTTTATTTCCATGTTTATTTTCTTGTTGGGTGAAATGTAGCTGTAATTGAAATGTTTTTTATGTACTCTATTTTGAAATCAAATTTAGATGTTTTAAATGACAATGCACATGTAATATTACAGTACACATAGATTAATCCAGTTTTGTAATCCAGTTTCTGCTGAATAAAATCATATTCTTTACTAAAAGCCAAATATTGATGGGACAGTTCAAAGACATTGCTCGGTTTATAAAATCATAAAAGAGATTTATACATTTATACATTACATGAAATGGTTTGAATTGACAAAATGGAAATCCTGAAATATTGGTGGTCACATTTAAGGGTTTTATGTATATTGATGATAGTGTTACTTAATCTGACTATATAGAAATGATCAAAACACATCAAAATGTAAAACCTTTACATGAAATCTAATTCTCATTTTTTTTTCAGGTTGTGTATAAATGTAAACACTGATAATATAATTTCAATTCAATTCAGTTCAGTTTTATTTGTATAACTCTTTTAACAATGGACCAAAGCAGCTTTACATAAATATATAAATTTATTATATAGATTTTAAAAGTATGAATTCATCCCTAATGAGCAAGCCAGAGGCAATGGTGGCAAAGAAAACCTCCCTGAGACGATATGAGAGAGAAACCTTGAGAGGAACCAGACTCAAAACGGAGCCCATCCTCCTCTGAGTGACACCGGATAGTGCGATTATAAATAATTCCCTTATATAAATGTGCTAATACTACATGGTCAAATAGTGCAATATGGCAAAAATTAAAGACACAGGAGCACACATCAAATGACAAATACAAACATATTTATATCAAAGTGATGAAATTCACTGACCGTGCTCAGATGAGTTATCAGTCTCTGCAGAGATTCAGGTCAGGGGTGCAGGAGTGTGCATTTGGTTCAGGTTAAGCTTTTCATTATAGCTCCTGGTCACTGACTCTATAATCTGTGTGTGGGGATGTTATCAGTGCTTGTGCAGTCACATGGTAAAAGCAACAGTGTCAGTACAGTATCTGACAATTTCAGAAGCTTCATTGTTTGGTGAAGTCATTCATTCATTCATGTCGGATATTACAAATATTGTATGTTTGTCTTTTTTCTACATTTTAGTGCTTGTGTTATTTGAGTACTAATGTGACTGTGTTGTTCTTCCTGTGGTGAGATGTGGGAAAATGTCAGGATTTCAGTATACTGTCACGTTTAGATTGTCAAAATGATGCTATACCTGTACAAGTAATGAAATGCAAGATTTGACACAAAATAATAATTTGATGATGATTTCCATACTGATAATTAAGTTTCCTACGTCTTAACATGTAAGATATATTTATTTAAGATTTATATATATATATATATAATATATATATATAAAATTAGCCGCAGAGTAAATGCTACATGATTTTAAAACAGTTAAATAAATAAATAAAGAAAGAAATTAATTAAAAATTGCACATCATTCAACATCAACACTGTATTTCTCTTCTTAACGTATAGCATAACATTATGAAACTTGGATGTATAACATGTTCTGCTGTGAATTTATGTTTTCATTCCTCCCCTAATGTATAATTTGGTTTCCCCCTCGTACTGTATAGTTAAGAATAAAAAGATCTTAACATGTTTGATAGTAGAAGCATTTTGAGTCTTTTAATATATATTTCTCCACAAATGTACTGTATGAACTTGACAAGTTATTGGTCTGTTTTTACTTTAGATTCATTCACTTTACTTTTTAGGCTTTGGGGTCAGAATTGTCATATATCTTTATTTGACTAAACAGACTTTACAGTTAGGTACACACCTATCCAACTGACACATACAGATCATTAGTTAACTTCAGTAGTGTTTCCCTCTGGCTTCGGGATTTGTGTGTGAGGGGCTGGGTGAGGTATGGATGGTGTCAAATTTGATTTCCTTGTGGTGGCCTTTGGTTTTTGTCCGGGGTCACCAAGCACTTTCATTTTCTCCCATGGAACCAGATGCACTCTGTTTTACTGGGACAAGCATAATACACACTTTAACAAATCAGCTCCAAGCTGCTATAGAAATTACAGTGTTGGTTTATTCCAGTTGGAGCTAATTAGGATAAATTCACCGCTAATGACTGGAGCTATTTTGCCTGTGAAAAATCCAATGACTTTATGATGAGGCATTAATGTGGGAAAGATTTCTCTGATAGGTAAGAAACAGGTTCATACACTTTATATTTTCTGGATATGTATCACTGTTTGTTTTGGCTTTTACATAAAATGTAAAACATATTATGCATGTATACACTGAATCGTTCTTAATATTTAAGACAAATTTAATAAAATACAGTTGAACATGGAAATGAATTATGTAGCCTGAGGCAGAAATGTATTTATTCTGTTATCTACTGTATACTGAAATATGGTACTGTGGGGGAAATATATATATATATATATATATATATATATATATATATATATATATATATATATATACACACACAGAGAGACAGAGCGAGAGAGAGATGGGGTAGTTAATTATTTTTCTACAATGGCACACATCCTCATGTTTTATTCCTTACATCACTAACAATATAGTGGTGCAATAAAGCCTCCCTCACTGTTAGATTAGCATGAGAATGGTAATGGCAATTAGCATGAGAATGGGACTTGAATGATGGTTCATTTCTAGTGCACATATAAATCATGTGAGATTGTAATTACATCTGATTCCTCAGTGCTATGGTAGGCATTTATATCCAATTAACATTCATTAGTATCCAAGGCATTATTTTCTTCCATTATCTTTTTCCTGCTGCCCTTGTCATCAGAGATGACCTGCTGGATGAGGTGATGAATTCAGCACTAACCAGGCCTACATTACTACAGAGACCAATGCCAATCCAGTATTAAAAGAAAATGAAGCTTGCATTATAGTACAACTGCCAGCAGAGGGAATCAAAGTACTCCTGTTGAAACATTTCTAGTGGTTCTTTTCATCATTCATGAGGGTCACATCACAACATCAGATCTTGTCAATGTGTTTGTTCATGTCTTTATATTTCTGTGTATCTGTCTGAAGTCATTGGTGTGGTGTCTGAAGACATACAAGTGAGTCAGAATCCAGTGAAATGCCTTGTTCAAGGGCTTAACAGTAGGCCAGGATTTGAACAAGCCCAGAACCTTACTCAATGTGCTACACTCCTGAATGAAAAGGTTATTTGGTGGATCTTCTTTAGATAATTATCTTGGATAGTTCTTAGCTTCCTATTAAGGTTCTACTTGGAGAAATACTGTCTTATAGAGTTCTACTATACAAATGTGTGTTAATGTAAAGTCAACAGTTTGCAGATAATTGTTTGCAGTAGTTTCTTCCATACAGAATTGTTCTTTTGCCTTGTCTAGTTAGCCTGCACTGTCCGGTGTATTTACTGTTCTGAGTATTTATTTTCTTGACTATTTACTGTCCTGAATATTTATTTTCCTGAATATTTATTTCCTTGAGTATTTATTGTCCTGAGTGTTTTTTTTGTATTTTTTTGTATACTTTGCCTGATGGCCCTTTTGCACTGCTGTAGTTGTAAATAATTTACAAACAGTATATGGAGCCAGGTTTTTGCAGGGCTCGAATGTATTACGTATTTTATAAATATTTTAAAAGATAACTGAGTACTGATGAAAGTAGTGCTACAATATATAATTCGTGTTGTGTTTTTTTAATGTAATGTTGCTTATTCGCTGTGAAGATATAACTGAGGGGTGGGGGGGGATTTTACCCAATAATTGGGTATCCCAATTATTTTTTGCCTATGTCATCGGAATGGCACGCACCAGCCCTGTACTTAAGAATAATTGGAAAATGGTCTGTCATGGTTTATATTATTATTATTATTATTATTATTATTATTATTATTAAGTATTTAAGATCAACTGTAGTGAAAAAACATGATTTTAAATGGCATTATGTCTTAGTTTGATTACTTTGATTTGTTTGAAACAACAGTAATGTTTTGTTACTAGCATATTAAAAAAAAAAAAAGTTGGGGGTGGCCTTTGGCAAGAGTCATGAGTGTGAAATCAACCTGGACTGGGGACGGGGCTTATTTAATTCTCATGCTGTCAAAATACATCTTTGAGTATGCAAAATAAAGCTGGATTCAATGCCAGCACACCCTTAACATCAGTCACTGTACTACGGAGTTAAAGCCACCATATCCAGTTCAGATGATTGATGCTCATTCTCAGCAAGTTATAGGACTGCAGAGAAAATGGCAGCAACCCTGTGTGACTAGGGAGCTTACTCTATTAAACACTTGACATTTGCTCCAGTGCTGGCTTTTAATTGTACAGCTGATACATCTGTGTGAGCATCCCTGCATTTATTCCTTCAGGAGATCTTTTTTGGCCAAACTCATGGGTGTGGAACCAATAATAAAATCAGCATTAAATTACCTTCAAATAAATGCATATGGTTTGATCAATGCATGAAAAAGACAAGAATAACATACAGTGTGTTGCAATTTATTACAATGCTCTCAAAATATATTAAATGTGTATTTGATAAATGATTGTATACCACAGCGCTGTTGAATTCTCAATTTTGATTGGTCAGAAGGTGTTGAGTAATTGTCTGTAACAGGAGCGCTGACAGTACTACAAGGCAAATCGCAGGTTCATACAGTATTAATGAGCTTGATAACTTTTCTATTGTAATAACTTAGACAGGGACTTGTATGGTGGAAGCTCCACATAAACAGATTTTTAAAATGTGTGTAATTGTTGATATGGTGAAGTTTTCTTTGAGCAGATTTTTATTTCACATTTTTGTACTGCTCCAGTGTCAATGATTTGTAACAGTCAGAGCTAAAGCAACTTTAAGTTTTCTGACACAGGAGGACAGAGGACTTTGTGCTTTGTGTTTTCTCTGTAACATGAAAAGATGCATATTTTTAGTCTTATTATCTACAAGATAGATAGATAGATAGAGAGAGAGAGAGAGAGAGAGAGAGAGAGAGAGAGAGAGAGAGAATGAGAGAAACTGTTTTAACTTCTATAACAAGTGAACTTATTTCATGGATGCTCCACAACATGAAACAAAACTATAAACAGATAAAGTGTACAATGTGCTGTTCATTAATAAATAAAATATTAATGTTTATTAAATTGCTGTGGTATAATAGAGATAAACCATTTTGCGATATGCTATTATTGGAAAATAATCAACTTTGGGGTGGTAACAGTAAATCTACTTCACATCAGGCTGCAACTCGCCACCGCACCATTAATAATATTTCTATGAGAGCACTCCTAGTCATGTTTTATTTCTAGCTAAAAAACAGTGGGACTTTTCTTTCAGACTCTAATACCATGGTTGACATTTTGTCTGAAGATGCCCAGTCATCCATTATGTTTTGTAAGTATACTTTTTGATGCTTTACATTTTGACATATCATTCCCCTATAGAGCCAATTGTAAAACTATCACAACACTAAAAACATCTTATAATGATTACTACTTTGTATGCTGTCGGCCTTTTTTCGTCTCCTGCTTCCATCAAACCTCTGTGTCACTAACTTGGCTTGTGAATCATGCAAGAGATGCTAAAATGTGATGCAAGAGGGAGGAAATGCATATATGCTTTCTATTATAAAAAAGGAGCATATTTGAAAATATCTGGAAGCCTGTCATAGATATGGATTTAGATTAGAAAGCTTAATCTCACCTCTCAAACCACCAGAGTACCTGTGCTGACTGCTGAATTTATAGCTGATGCTGAAAATTGGTTGGAAAGGGCAAATTGGAGGGAAAATATGCTTTAAAATGCTGTAGTGTAGACCAGGCATGTGATTTACTACACAATAGGGTTCCTCAAGAGTTATGACTTTTGAGGAGCAAAACTGAAGCTTTCTACATTTTATGCCATACAATGTACATTTTTACAAAAATAAATATATATATATATATATATATATATATATATATATATATATATATACCTTTATTGTAAAATTGTAATGTATAAATATCAAGTGACAAACACCCAGAAATGTTTTGTTTGGGAAAAACAAAACAAAAAACAATACCCATCTTGAAGAAGTCTGCACACCCTTTTATAATTGGGAATGTGGCAGTGTTCAGAATCAACCAATCACATTCAAACCCATGTTAAATACTAATTAATTTACACCAGCCATCAATTAACTGACTTCCCCTAAATAAAGTACAGCTGTTCCTATAGGATTTTTCTGACATTTTATTTAACATCCAAGTGGAAAACTATGGGCCACATAGAGTTAACAAAGCAGGTACAGGTACATGATTACAGGTACATGATTACATGATTACATGATTATAATTGTAATCAACAAGTGGAGAAAATACAGGACAATAGTGACACTACTAAGAACAGGATGTCTCTCTAAAATTGATGAGAAGATCAGGAGAAAACTTGTCAGGGAGGCTGCCAAGAGGCCTGCAGCAGCATTAAAATAATTGCAGCAATTTCTTGCAAGTACTGGTTGCTCCCTACATATGACAAGAATTGTGTGACAAAGAATTCTTCATATTTCCTGGGTTTGCATGCTATAAAATGCATTTCACTTAATGGAGAGATAGTTCAGTCAACTATCTAAAGCAAAATGTAAACTTTCTGTGTGCATGGATGTTTTGAAAAACATCCATATTGATATCACTAGTTCAGAAATGTTCAATCTCTGAAATGTTTTTGAAATCTTGACTGTCTTTTGAATTAGCAGATGTTTTAACAGTAACTGAGCACTTGGTAGAAAGTATTTTAGTAATCATTATCCAGTAGTTTCCAGTAGCCTGCAAAAAATGTACATTTTTCTATAATTTGTAAATTACATATTATATTATATTATGTATTTCTTTCTTAGATTTCTGTGTTCACATAATCCAAATTGAATTCATAATTAAATGTTAAAGATTTTTAAAGATGATTTAAGTTTCAGGGGTTATATTCTAATATTCATGCTGAGCAGAAACACAAAGGAAAAGAAGAGAGTGCATGTGCAATTGTGAATTCTAACTTACAAGACAAATGAAGTGTGGATTATTCTCTGTTGTGGGTGCAATTAATTATGTAATCATGGACTGAATGTAGTGAGAGAGCTTTAATTAAAATTCATGCTTAAAGTAAAACATGGCTTCCTTACAAAGTCAAACTGTGTCAATTAGACATGAGAGTAGTATGGTATTTTATTACAGGAATGAGTGTAAAGCTGAGGTGCTGAGTATTGAGTTATGAGCCATTTAAGGAAAGAAACACAATTGGGCACAGTGTGATGAGGCACGACACCATTTAATGTTGTGGAACGTCCGTGACACAAGTTAGTTCCTGTTATCTCATACACTTTAGAAGCTATAAACAATCATTCCCTTACCAGAACTCTTTTTTCCTTTCTTGAAGTTAATAAGACAAAAAAAAAATCTTGTCATTACAGAGAAAATGGAAAGTGCATAGTTAACCATACTGACTGTTCCAAAGCACTGACACTGGAGACTCCTTCCGAAAGTGCTAAATAAACATTTTACAGAAAATTTCACCATATCAATGATGTTAATGCACTGAGATAATAAAACGGTGGTCAGATTCTACTAGACTAAACTTGTATTGGATCCTGGAAAACTAAAGCTGGACTCGACACTAGTATGCCCCTAACATCAGTTCACACCTGCACTTCCAAATGCCAATGTGACTGTACTATGGATTCAAACATTCCATTCTTTTAATGAGTCTTTATTGGTCACATATCCATTACAGAATAGTGAAATTCTTTTTTCTTCGCATATCCCAGCACGTTAAGAGGTTTGGATCAGAACACAGGGTCAGCCATGATACAGAGCCCCTGGAGCAGAGAGGGTTAAGGGCCTTGCTCAAGGGCCCAAGAGTGGCAGCTTGGCAGTGCCAGGGCTTGAACCCCCCCTCCTTCTGATCAGTAACCCAGAGTCTTAACCACCAAGCCACCACTGCCTAATCACAAGATGATTAATGCTCTTCCTCAGCAGGTTACAGGATTGCAGTGAAGAAAAGGCCATCAATCCTATGTGACTTAGGGGCTTAAGCTGTTGAGCACTTGACATTTGCTCCAATGTTGGCTTTTAATAATACAGCAGACGTGTATGATACCCCCCAGTAATTCCTCTAGGAGAGTGAAACCTTTCCATCTCGCACTGAATATTCAAAGACTCAACCACAGTGTGTGTGATAAGGCTCAGCCATACATATGGTTGTGAAAAACAACAACAAAATTAAATGAATTAATAAGTGCATATGATATGAAAGATGCACTTACAATGAAGATACATTAATCCTAATGTTATTTTGAGCATGATGCCCTTGTAATATAGTCACTGACATACATGCAAAAGAGAAACAATTAGTTAATAGTCAATCACAATAAAATGATATAATTTAAAAAATCTAGATACCCTCAGAAATAAGTGAAAAGAGAAAAAAAAAACACCATACTGATGAAACTGATGAAAAGGAGATTATTTATTAATTTACAATTAATACAATATACAGTATAACATAAAAATGATAATATTTTAGACATACCGTATGTTAAACATTTATTATAGAATTATAAATTTATGTACATCTACTTTGGTTATACAACATAATACAACACACAAAATTTTACTGAAATATATTTATGCTTTCTTTAAATATAGCTGTTAAAGTATGTGAACCCAATTTGAGTTAAATCCAAATTTTGATGTGTCTAACAGCTAAGATAAACTCAGATATTTTGTGAAGTAATACCAAGATATTACTTTAATTTCTGCCAGCACCATCCGCATTCTTCAGCCTCTCCTCTGAGTGATACAGTGGCTTTGTGAATCATGCATGTGTGACTGACAGGTGATGCAAGACAGAGGTAAATTTAACCTATTACAAGAAAATATTAGAAGAAAAATGAACAATGCAAGTCTTTTTTTCCCTGCAAAGAAAGTCAAATGTTACAAAAACAGGAAGACAAACCCTCCATGGAAGATGAATATTAAACAGGATTAATATAATAAACCAGTAGAAAATGCTTATTTTTACTTTTTTAAGAAACAAATGACAACAAGTCATGTCTAACTCCCTACAAAACTATGTTGAGGCTAAAAATGTAAAACCCGGCCACATCTGTCTTGGTGTAACCTACATTTCATGGAAGTAACGTAAGTTCAAGTTTAAAATCTATTAGCAGTAAATGGGTTAAACATTAATTGAACTGAGTGATGGGCTGCTAGCTGCAAGCTGCAAAGAAAGAAAGAAGACATTGAAAACCCCAGTGACAGCTGTGAATGTTGAGAATACCTAATAAACATGATACTGGCTAGTATTGGTTAAAACTGTTGAGACAACAGAGCCAAGCTGCTCATTCTTTCCAGTGGTAAGTTTTATTTTTGTTTAGTTTTTTTTTAAAGGGTTAGAATTCCCAGTCTGAACTACCTACTGAAGTGTGGTAGGACCGAGAGACTACGAAAGCACATTTCTTGTTTTTGTTCCCCTTTATTTTCTTTTGCTTATTGTATTTCAATCCTAGTTGTATTATATTTTTATTGGTGGTTTTCTAGTTTGAGTTGCATCAATTTATAGAAGTCATAATACCTAACAAAACCTGGAAAAGAGGGAATCTATAGCACTAAATGAAATAATGATATAAAGATATGATAATGATATAAGGTAGAGTTAAATCTGAACAAAGCTAAAATATGTATGTCTGAAATTATGTAGAATTTTAAACACTTAAACCCTAAAATATAGGATAAGACATAACAAGACATAATCAAAACTATGATAAAAGCTCAGATGAAATCTGCAAAGAGAAAACTTACTAGGTCTAAACAAATAAATGTAGGGTTAATTGAGGCAAGGTTAGCAAAATAAAGAGAAGCAAAACTAAAATTTCATAATTCAAATAATCATCTAGGTAAACTAAGCAGACTAATTAAAGTTTGAAACCGAACTCAGCAGAACAAAAATGGAAACTTGAGCCACTTCCTGCACATGATTGTATAATTGTATGATGTTTGTTCTTTTTTTAAAATATCTTTTTAACCTTTTTCTTGTCTCCCGGGAATGCTTACACTTATCCCCACCTCCTTATCGAACCTTGACAATCTGGTCCACTGCCTAGCAGTTTATAACACTTGTAGGTACTCAACTGCACTATTGCTGGATAGCTAGCAAACTACTGCACAATGGGCAATGTATTTCCGATGCTCTTAATTTAACAATGGCCATGTGATGATCTCTGTAAACAGTAAACCCCATTTCCAACTGCACTAAACTTTTTCCCAGTTTTCCAATGAATATTAATGATGAATATTGAATGGGCTTTTTCCAAAGGATGTAAAAGGCAGATGTTTCTCTACATAGCTCTTTCACAAGTCATCAAACAATGACAGTAAAAGCAGATGGCTTTACTAATGAATGGGGTGTACTTAATGCATGGTTGACTTTCTGGTGAGTGGAAAGTCTATATTCCATAATCTATCATGCACTTGATGTATGACAATCATGTGGCAGCAGCGCAATGCATAAAATCATACAGACACAGAAAAAATGTGATCTAAGTGACTCAGACTGTGGCATGGTTGTTAGTGCCAGGCGGGCTGGATTGAGTTTTTCAGTAAATGCTGATCTCATTAAATTTTCACGCACAACAGTCTCTGAGTTTACACACAATAAACAAACAAACAAAAAAACATCCTGTGAGTGGCAGTTCTGCAGGTGGAAACGCCTTGTTGATGAGAACGAGAGGTCAGAGGAAAACAACCAATTATGTTCAAGCTGCCATGGAGGCTGCAATAAACTTAAATAACTACTCTTTACAACTGTGGGGAGCAGAACAGCATCTCATAACACAACAAACATTGAGCTTTTATTTAGAATGAGTTGATAAGAATCTTGTTGCAAAACTACAGGTGAGGACATCCACAAAGAAACCAAAGCATGGACATGAATATACTGCTTCATACAGTGATGGCTCACCTCTGATAGTTGGTAAGAACAAGACTTGTGTCTCTGAGATCCATTCTAGATTGACAGCGACTTGACAGGACAAGGTGGTTACTGAAGATGAATTAATAACTGAATGAATTTAAAGAGTCAACTCAAAACAAGATTAATGTACTCTATTGTGAAATGTACAATCCTACAGTCTGGTGTTGATTTTTTTTTTTTTTTTTAAACAGAAGCTCTGACAATAGTGCAGACAGCAAGGCAAATCCTAAACTAACACAGTGACTTATATGTCAGACATTCTACATAATCTAAGATTAATAATAAATGGATCAAAAAAATGTGTTGTTATTTAAGAAAGTGCAAAGTTGACATATTACATTTTTCTGTAAGGAGATGTTTATTTAATATTAATGGTGTCAGTAAGTTTTCTGCCACTGGATAGTCTTCAGGACAGAGGAGTTTGCAGTTTTAAGTTTCTCTGTAACACAACAAGATGTGTTTTTTATCTTATTATCTTCAAGAGAGCAAAAAAAAAAAAAGAAAAAAAAAAGAGGAGAGATCCTTTCTAGCTGCTATTATGTATGTAATTGATAAAAGAAATTAACTTGTTTCAACTATAAACTGATAGAAAGTATGATGTGCTGTTTATTAATAATAATAATAATTTTTTTTTTTTTTGGCAAATTGTTGTAGTAAACAGTAAGTGGAGTAAAACACTTCTGGACATGCTGTTACAGACAAATAATTAACCTTTACTTCCCACCATCCTGTTGCTAATTACTGTCCTGTAACACCATGACCCTTTGTGTTTTATTCCTTAGTTATTACATTTTAAGCACTTTAGCAGAAGAACTAATTCATGCAAAATAGATATTTTTGAGCAGCCTCTAGTATCTCCATCTTTACAAAATTATTCTGCACTCATGGCAGGCAATATTGTTGTGCTGGCATCAGTGCATCTCTGAACATTAATGTGTAACTGTCATTTTGTTCCAAACAGGCTCCAGAGAATAAAACTATAACAGACATTGCACACATTGTTGAGAGACACAAAGCAGCTGAAACTGTGATTGACCAAAAGATTTGGAATATATGTTGAGATGTTTGTCTGTTCTCCATTTCTCTATCAGTCTTGTCTTTCAAAACGTTGGCATCCAGGCTAAGGAAATGCATCCTGCACAAACTTTATCATTAAATACAATCTGTGGCTGTCATATGTATAAAATTGGCTAGGTACTAATTAAAAAGAAATGCTTGATAGGCTTCATTCTTTACTGTTATTTTGTCTGTGTAAGGGACTCAGTAATAATGAGAAGAAAGACTTTATTGTCACATATACATGTTCAGTAAAATTATTTTCTTATCCTAGCTTGTTAGGTAGCTGGGGTCAGAGCACAGATTATGATATGCTATGATATGTTCCCCAGAAAGGGGATCAGAAAGGGTTAAGCATCTTGCTCAGCTTGGCAGTGCTGAGCTTTGATCTCATAACCTTCTGATCAGCAGCCCAGAGCCAGGTGTATGCCTGGTAGGCTAAGTAATACATGCCTAGACTAAACTGAGAAATATGTACAGCTAAATTTGGTAAAAACAGGCAAAATGCACAAATAAGCAAGACTACTACTTGTTCCAGGGCAACAAAAATATTACAATTTAGATATCATAGTAGTTTTAAGGCAAATTCCCCATCCATTGGCTTCTACATGGCCGCTGGCTTGGCATGAATATAAACACTCACAATATTCTAATCGTGTCGAGAGAGAGAGAGAAAGAGAGAGAGAGAGAGAGAGAGAGATTTCAGTGTGAAGCATGTTAGGAGGTCTCAGATTTGATCCAGCCTGAGGCAAGCTGTTTTTTTCTTCTTATGCAGTTGGCATCTTGGGCTGAGGCTGACATGCTTCACCAGGGACTGCCAAACACAAGACCTTACATCATGTGTCCATTACCTGCCAATATATAACACATTCATTATGTAACTTGAACAAAGCATTTACTAAGGCATTAATACACCACAAGTAACATTAACAAAATAACACATATGTATTAACTGACATTTTTCAAATAAGAAAATCAAAAAAGCCAAATAATGAACATATGCATTAACCAATGTCAATAACATCACTGAGCCCTGAATTAATGACATTAACCAACATTATTGAACGTTTGCGGTTATTAGCTGATATATAAGTCCGAACTGAGAACTGAACTGAGTTAAGTTACAGTGGCGCTCGTCCATAAGGGTCACCCACAATATACAGAATATCATCCATTCAACAAATGTTAATCTTTATAAACTCCATACATTTTAAATTTGGTTGAAATACTTATTACCTCTTTTAAGTGACCAGCAATTGATTGGGTCTCTTTTCTAGATGTTGGCCAATCATTTACAGTATTTCCATAGAATTATTATTGCACCTAGTGATCAAAATGAGGCAAAAAATTAGATCTATTTGGCAGGATTCATGACACCAAGCAAGAATTCATGACACCATAAAAGATTATAGCTCTAGATCTTCCATGCCTAATACATACACATGGTGGTCTGGGGAAACCAGCTGGATATCAGTGTAGTTAAATTCTGGCAAACAGCCACAAACAATGAATTTTACAGCTCTACTTTAAAAAACATAAACTTGTTTTTACCTAATTGATAATATGAAAGGTTTTTAATTATCGGAGGTAGATGGACAGAGAAATGTTCTGTACTCTGACGCTAGTGCAGCGTGTCAGGATAGTGAAAAAGACTGAAATAGCATGGACACTCTTCATTTAAACGTGGCTTGATCAAATGCAACTTGCAGCAAAATTTTAAAATAGTAGTACACAAAACCTGGCTTCATAGTTAGAGCCATATTTCTAATATTAATTAATAAAATAAATGAATAAAATAAAAGAGGAGATTTGTGAATCAAGTGACCCCACATGGGCTCATGGCCCCTGGATAACAGGAATACCTGATTTACTCAAGCACTTTAGTGGTTTTATTTTATTTATTTATTTGTTTGTTTTTTAATGAAAGGGATACAGCTTTTCTGTTTACTATGTTGGGTACTCAGAGGAAATACAATATGAGCCCATTGGAGCATTACAGAATTAGAAATCATGAACGTGACTCCCTGTCTGCCAAGCGTATGTGTATGTATATGTAATAATTTGCCCAATAATATTCTTATTATGCCACTGAAATCTTTTGATATAATGCATTGCTCAATCTTAATGGTTTTGCTGTCAAGCTATTGATCGATATTAGATTTTAGCCATCCTATCTAACATGATGACCAGCCCTTACTGAACAAATGTATTTTTCACATAGCAAACATTATCTTAGATTAGGGCTTTTTAACTTCAATCCTGAAGACAGCTTCACAGTCTCTACTCCCAACACTCCAGGACGTCTTGATAATTAAGTAATGATCTGGAACAGACAGACCCAGAGTTTGCAATCAAACCCTAGACCCTATGCAAATTAATCAGTTGTAGTGCACAAATGCTTTGTTTTTGTGTCTGTGTGTCTGTTCTCACTGTGGGAAACCATAAACCTACAAACATTCCCTTAAATCCATGATGTTCTCTTTGGAGTTTATGAATGCATAATCGATAATAAATGTCTGCAACATTAAATTTGCGGTGAAAGAAGTGAAGGAATTGGAGATTGTCTTTGCTTTTCTAGCTAATATCTGAACTATTCAGCAAGCACCATCATTTATACAGTTCCTATCCCCACATTATGCATTGTGGACCAACATGATATATGCTGATGAATTCACTGATTTGTCAGCTTTTATAGGAACTCTGAGCGTAGCTTGCATGGAAAGGATGGCGTGAGCTCATGCATTCAGTATATCTTCACAGCAGGGGGCATCATTGGTCTTTGGTATGTGATGGACAGCAGGTCTTTCGATTTATGTATGGTATGTTTTCTATTTAAGATTATTTAATCTTTAAGCATACATAATCTAAGGAAAGATATACGAAAATTGCGATGTTTATCTAGCACTCTGTCATACAGCACAAACAAAAATCCTTACATATTCTCAGATTTCATTGCCCTTGGTTTTTATGAGCATAACCCCATACTTATCTTTTCTTCTGTCAGTGCAACCTCAGCTAATTCATTAACTGTTGAAGTTATCTGTCCTTCTTAACTGTTTAGGCAGTTTCTCCTACGCCTTGTTCCACATTCCTAAACCATTTTTATTCATTCTGCGCTTTGCCTTATCTCTCCATACCTCGCTTTCTCAGAATCCATATCGTCTGCTAGTTATTATATTTCCACCCACTGCTCTTTTTCTTAATTAATGCACAATGAACACTGCTCAATGAACAATGCTAAAAATGAGCTGAAATGCCATTATAACCACCATAGTCTGGCAGATATTAGATATATGTTTAGTGTGTGCATGTACATGTACGGTACATGCAGTAGTGAGCTGATCCATGTAAGTGGATATGTATGTGTGTCGTATGAATGCATTCATCAATGGCTACCCTGTGTCTGAAACTAAAATTTGCTCGGCTCACCTCTCCTGCATTATCGCTCTGATGTTGTTTTACACACTCAGTTTTCGCCATCATAAACACAACCTCAGAATTGATGCTTTCTGTGTACAGCCTTATGCGCTTTTGTAGCACACAGGCCCAGATGTATAACAGAGATCTTGCTATAGGCATACACCCCTATATATCTTGGCTGAATGTCTAAAACATTTTACTGTAATGACCAGGAATTAAATTACCCCAAAGACAACTCCCAGGGTATATGATGTGTTAGCTGAGACGTTAGAATAAACTGCTGGTCTACCTGCTTCAGATTGTACAGGCATCTGTATCCACATTGACGTCCCCAAATGGCTCCTGAGCCAAGGATTATGTTAATTTGCGTGATTAAAATGAGTCTCTCTTGAAGATATGTCATAGAAGTACTTATATCTGCCAAACTCTGGTGTCTAGAGGAGTGTCTCAGCTTATTTCTTTATCACTGTTCACTAAGACTGATATTTATTCGCAGATCACGTACAGTCAGCCTCACTCATTTATGAATAAGGGATGGGTAGCATTACACTGCACCATTTGAAGCACACTGTAATTGAGTTGACAGTTTGAAACTTTCATCATTAGGCAAACACAGGGATAAAGTGTTTATGCATAGCCATTTAATGATTACGAATAAGACTGAAGATGCCTGAAGAGATTTTTTTTTTAAAAAAAAGGCTGTCCTTATTATCTGTTAAAGCACCTCTCTTCAGATTGTTTCCTCAGCACTGAGTGCTATATTTCCTTTCACTGCTATGCTGTTAACATGATGTCAGTTCTTTCTTTATTAACATGCCTGGAAATTCTCAGATGTCGTCTATGCAAGACAAGTGTAAGTATAAGTGTAATAATCCTTGGGTATAAAAAAAAACCTTTCAATTCAAATTTCAACCATCAATTTTTCCATGTATAATCTTCCAGTTCCTCAATCCATGTATTGTAAGTCTGGTCTGAATTGAGTTTTCAATCCTTCTGTGTCTCAGCTGTCTGCTTCAGATGAGGGCTTGACTGGGCACGGGTAATAAGGGAGGCTGTCATAAGACCCTTAGTTATAATGGTTGCCCCCTGTCTTTGACACTGCATCAACTTGTCATTCTGATTTGCCCATTGTGCCTTTGACTTGATATAGTGGAGGTTTTTCAAGCCCTGAGTTTATTTTATGTCTGCCACCACTTAAGATTACTAAGGAATGATGTCCAGAATCATTTATAAATAACTGACATCTCTGAATTATCTATCTTTGGGGTCTCGCTATCTCAAGTAAAGACTGTGGGGCAAGGCAGGAGCCCAGATCTCATTTAGAATTTCCTTTTCCTATTAGGTGCATTATTGTCCTTCTCATTTTACATGAAATAACCCCAAGTCCGCTCTGAATAGCCGATCAGGTTAGTTCCATAACTTGTACAGTACAGTAGATTGGAACAGTACTTGATGAGCAGTGATGTCTGGTTAAGATATTGAATGAAAAATCAGTAACTCTGCATTACTATTATGAATCCATTTTGGTTGAGCCTCATACCACAGGGTTTCTATGCATAAAACTACTACACATACATATATGAACATGTTATTTTAAATACATATGCAACACCATTTGTGATTGCTATTTTTCAAGTGTAAGTGTTTCATATCTATAATCATACTTTGCCTGTTCTAAATAGAAAGCATGGTAAACAGAATTGTTATCATTGTTGCTAGCCAGCTCTTTCATTCAACCAAACAAAACTTATTGTTCTGTCATCCTGTTTGCATTGTTTGACAATGTTTGCTTAGCCTATTTACTTCTAGGTTGCCTAAAGGCATTTTGAAATAGTGATCGAGAAAGTAAATATGGATGTTCATATTTTACATCCACCACTGTACTGTATTTACTGTATGTGCGCGTTACAAATACTTCTGAATATGTGTTATGGATGTTTTTATGAGCATTTAACCACAATGCTCATGAAATCTAGGGGGCATTTCACCAAGAATAGTCGCTTGGTTGTATGAATCTACACTATGGCTAGAACCTCTGGTGGTGCTTTTGTTCTTGTTTCCACAAACATAAAAAAACAAAATCTAATAAAACAATGGATTATTAAATATTATATAATTTATTTTTATGTATTTGTCCTTTAAAGAGAGAAAAATGTGTTATCCATGCTAGCCTATGTGCTGCACAGGATTTTTCAGGTTAGAGTAAATGAAGTTTCATCAATGAATTAACATATACAAATAACATAAATAATTTAGCACATACAGTAGGTGTTGCATAAATATGCTGTATAAATGAAACAAATCTCATTAGGTTTTTATACAGTTTGAATACATATTATTTTAGGAAATAGGAAACCCTGAGAGGAAAAGAGCTTTGCATTATTTTGGGATATTTCACCAAAAACATCTGGCCTGATTTTACCTTGTATTTATCACTTCACACCACTGATAAAGGGCCTATAGCTACAACTCTGACTGTGAGAAACCTGCACCTCTCATGCAAAAATTTGTCAACAGTGAACTTCATATTAGCTCTGTCACAGGATATTTTGTACATTATGGAGCAGAACGCTGTCTCTGTCAAGATCAAATGTGACATGCTTTACATTTCTAGCTCGCTGTAATTGTGTGTGAACTTGAAACATTTATCATCAGGCTAACACAGTGATAAAGTGTCAGTACCTAGTAATGGTGTAATGCAATGCCACTGTCTGTATCTGTTTAGCACTTCAAATATTAGTATACAGCTCCAGGTATGTGTGGCCTAAACATTTCTTTTTAGCATTCCAGCGGAATTTTAACACACTTTTTTGCAATGTTATTAGGAAAACTTTGCCATTTACACAGCTGTACATAGTACATATGTACTCATGCAATATACAGTTGGAAAGCTAATATTCTTCAGATTCGACTGATATAAACCATTTAAAGATACAATGCCAACAGTAGCTACAATCAACGTTTTGGCCACCATGCAAACAAACAAACACCAAACGGGGGCAACTCGTACTTGAAGCCACATAGCCGTCCATTGATCCATAACATCATGACAAAAACAGTCTTGTTACACTGGCAAAGGTCCAAACAATCCAACTATGTAAAAAATGTTTAGTACAAAACACATTTTACATCAGTCAATCCCCATGCGCTGCTGCTGAGTCATTTCAAATTATCTCAGAAGATCAACTTTTCTCCTTATCGGTTCAACGTGCGAGTGAAAAGGCTTTATCGGTGGATTCCAAAATGGACCCCGAGCTATGACCTATCGAATGACTCCTCATTTGAGCCAATAGGAGCTTCCATGTCCTGTCTATAGGCTTCAAAATCCAATGAGAGTCTGTGCTGAAGAGAAACTCCTTCCCTTATTACTACGTGAATAGCGCGAGCTGAATGCTACTGAATAGCCACTGAACTGCTGAAAAGAATGATATCTTGCTTCACGGGTATGTTTCAACACTTAAATTTAAAAGTACCTGCGTAAAGTTCTGTAAACAATGGCACAAAAGCGCATAAAAGTGCAAGTTTCAATTATGAAGATACATATAAATATAAATTTTGTAGATTGCTGGATATGTGATATTATACTTATAAGAAAAATCAAGAGTAGCAGCCTTTTTATCCTAGTTATGTGTACATGGCAACCAAGGGAAAACCATAAACACAAAAGATGTAATCCCACAGTTTTTTGGCAACTTGTTAGGCTGTCTGATTTACACATGGGAAAGCATGAGCTAACTTTGTGAAGTGGTCTGTTACAACTAACACATCAACAGAATGCTGTTTGCTATCCTCAGCAGTCCAAAAGTCCAAACAAACTAACTGCATTGGGGCAGAAGTTCTGATGCTTTCAAGTGGCTCTGGAGTTTTGGCCAATATCACGCTCCATTTTAGGCAAGAAAAAGTGTTGTCAAGTTAGCTGGAGGGTTCTCGTCTGTCCTTGATGACTGGTGAAATCATGGACACCATTGAAGGCTTTCATCTTGAGGCTTGAAGGCAATACAAGTTGAAATCTCTTATGATTGCTAAGAGGATCCTTGGAAATGCGATAAACTATCCCATCTTGAACTTTCAGTCTATCCCATTGCTTAAGAAGTGCTAGAACCCTTGCACCCATCTTAGATTCCTCTCACCTTGATGGTAGTTTCCTTTGATTCAGGAAAGGCATTATTTTTGATATTGCGGGATCTGCCTCTTGGCTCTGTTGAATTTCCTCTAAAGAGATTCGTGAAATTGCAACATGGTCAGGTATTACTGAAATTTGGATGGACTGAATTGCCTGCACTGCCATCAGCTCAGCTACAGTCTGCCACTTGTAGATTCACTTGAGTTCTGACTGCTGTATGATTGCAAAAGATTGCAGAATTCAACTGAGGTGTCTCAAGAAAAGTGTTAACTTTAAGGCGGAAAGTGTCTTGGATTCCCTCTTCATTAATACCTTCAGTCTTAGTTAGTAGATTATTGTACCGCTCTGTGATAAGCCTGTGCCTGTGTTTGTGAACGGGTCTCGACTCAAAGCATCAACGAGGGTGGTCTTTCTGCCTGCAATGTGCTTTAAATCAAAGGTATATGTAGCTAGCTTGGCCATCCAACGTTGTTCACATGCATCAAGCTTATCTTTTGTCAAAATATAAGTGAGTGAATCATTATCGGTCCATAGAGTGAATGAATGTTCCTTTAACCAATGACTGAATTTCTCACACACACACCAATTTAGAGCTAAAAACTCAAGCCTGTGTACAGGGTATTTCTTTTGAGAGTTACTTAGTGTTTTGCTTTCGAAAGCAATAGCCTTCTCTTCACCTACTGGCACTTGCGATAAAACAGCCCCTAGCCCATCCAAAGAAGTATCAGTCGACAAGATTAATGGATGAGAAAAATCAGGATGTGCTAGGATTACACTGTGTAGTAGACACATCTTCAGATTTGAAAGGGCAATATCGTACTCCGTTGTCCAGTCAGTGGGCTTTAATTTCCTGTATGTGCCTGCCTTAACTTCCATTCTGGCCTTTGCTCTCCATTTCTGTCCAGCTGTCAGGGCAAAGAGTGGTTAGGCTATAGAAGAACGATTTGGAATGAAATGCTGGTAATAAAGAATCATTCCTAGAACAGACCTAATTCTCTATACAGAAGGGGTACACCCATCTTCTTCCATGAGGTCAGCTTTTGATAGTTTGCCTATGGCCTCAATCTTTAAGGGATTAACAGACACTCCTTCTTCATTTATGATGTGGCCCAATAATTTAACAGATGCCTGCATCAGATGGCACTTTTTCTGGCTTAACTTGAGATTGTGAAACCTCAGTCACTGAAACACCACCTCCAATCATCCAGATCTCCGCTCTCGTCTGGGGCAACCACAAGTAGGTCATCAAGGTAACACAGCAAAATACTAAAGTTTAGGTCCCCAAATATGCTCAGCATCATACACATAAAAGAAGCTGGACTATTGCACAGTCCTTAAGGCATCCTATTATACTCATGATACCCTACAGGTGTTCAGCCATAGGGATGTTATAAAAACATTATGTTGTTATGATGTCAGCTCCATGGTACTGAAGAGAGTGTTTCCTCCAAGAGAGGCCAAACAATCAGATTGGTGTGGTAGTGGGTGTGCATCTTTGATTGTCCTGGCATTCAGCCATCGGTACAAATTCTTAAGCTGCCATCCTTCTTCCATAGTAGAACTAAGGGTGACGCATACTCACTCATAGACTTTCTAATTATTCCTTGTTCTTCCATTTCTAATAGAACTTGGCACAATTTTTGGTAGTGAGCAGGCGGCACATGGCGGTATGGAAGTCGGAAAGGGCGCTCAGCTATTAAACAGATGCGATGGATGAAACCTTTAACCTCCTGGCAATCCATTGCATGCTTGGAGAACACAACAATGTACTTCTCAAGCAATTGGACCAGTTTCTCCTTTGCAGCAAAGTTCACAGCACATAAATCAATGTCAATGTCATTGAGGCCTACATTTTTCAACCTCTGCTTAAAATCACAGGTTGACAGTGATTCTCAGGAGTGGGCATTTTGGCATACATCTGCCAGTTTACAATTTCTCTTGAGAGTTAAAGTTTTATCAGAAAGGTTGGTAACTTTCAAAGGAACCCAACGGTGGCATAATAACATGGCCTATTATGATATCTCGTGGCATAGATTTGGAGGAAGTAGCCTACACAACTACTGTACTCCCCAGGGACATGGGAGTATTACTCGGCAGCCTTCCCTAAACAATGTGTTCTTGTTTTGCCATCAAGGTAACTGACCGCTAAAGTTTGATGGTTCCCATTTTGTTTGGTAAATCTCCCCCTCTCCAGTGACAAGTGTTTGCCATGACATCTAAGAATTGCTCGCAGACTAATGAGGGGTCTGAAGCATTGTTAGAAAGAATCCCCCAACAATCATCACTGACTTTCATTCGGTGCATGAGGAATTTAATCTCATTTGTGCCAGTGATTAAGTCATCTCTTTGTCCAGGCACAACAAGGACGGGTACTAGACACCTCTCACCGTACACTACTAGCTCCACCTCATATATACACTATGGCATTGTTGTTTTACCTCTACATCCAATTAGCATTATTTCCTGTGACAATGAAGTGGGCTTCGGCAGCACATTTTCACTCAGCATGTTCTTTTCCACTTCCTCACTAAAAGTGCATGCCATTGATCCTGAATCCAACATTCCCTTCATGTGAAATGTGCCATTCACACTGATTGGGGCATAAAACAACTCGTCAAATGTTTCAAGAGTTTGCATATTCTGTGCAATCACTTTAACTGGAGCGTGTTTACATGCTTTTTCATAAAGCTGCACTATTGAGGGTTTGTTCTGCATTATGCACACGTCCCCTCTCCAGACATGGGTCAACTAGTTTAAAGTTTGTGAACACTGAAGTGACCATGTAAACTGCTGGTCATGATTGGATTGGTCATTTACACAATTTCTCTTGAAAAGGCCAGGCTGAAAACAGGCAAGACACAGTCGTTGTTGTCGACAATGTTCTAAGGTGGAATGCTCAAGAGAACGACATACCTTACGTGCCCTCACAGAGTGGTGTTCTGTTCGGGACCACTTTGTTTGAGTTTGATTGTTTTGTTAGAGAGCACGGTCAAGGAGACTAACGAGGGTTCTCATACAGAGAGGTGTTGGGTTATCATGGTCAGATGACACTACATGACACACACTCGTTGCAATTTCACCCTCCATGCATGACTGGGCATGAGCCATAGCATTTTTCACTTGCGACATTTTGCTTGGACCTGACTGCCAAATGTCCTTTTTGTTCAATCTGATACCTGTCCAGATGTTCTTGTATCTCACTCACAGTCCACTTATCTGGAGCTTTAAATTGAAAGACAGCTGATAAGGATGGATCTGGGCAGTATTTGACAAACATCATAGCTGCCTCCTGACATGGATCCTCCATATGTCGGCCAAGCCTTTCTAAAGCTTCATCTGCAACATCTACAGCCTTATTTAGATGGACCAAATACTCAATTGGATTTTCTTCCACTACAGGTACAGTGCCACAGAAGCCAGCCAATGGCATGTATGAATACTTGACCTCACTGAAGTGCTGTTTCAGAATGTCATATATCACTTTAGGGTTCCTAGAATGTGTTAGAGAAGTATTACTGAGGAGAGTAATCCTAACAATATCTTTAGCTCTACCCCATCAGCTTTGAAAGGGTTTCTTGGTGGTGCTTGGCTATTGGTATACCTCTTTTTTGTAGGTAAGTGTCCATTAGTTCTTCCCATTCATGCACACTGAGCTTGTCTGGTCTATATACTCGAAAAATAGGGGTCTCTTTTGCTTCAGACTGCATGACTACACCAGTCAAATTGAGTGAGGATGAGCCTGAAAACGACGGACCTGCACCTAAACTTCTGGTTTGTGCATCACTGTTTTCTCTTTCCCCACACCCACCCTATTCTGAGCAGAAATCATAGTATGTATCATAGCACTTCATGAGCTAAACCCATGTGCCATAAAATTTTATTTGTTGATAATCTACCAATTTATGAGAGAATAAATTTTTTTGAATAATAAGATTCTCTTGAAATGTTTGTGCAACAAAATGACTTAAAAAATTAGTGCTGTAAATGAAATGGTAAAACTGTATGGTTAAATGAAATTAAACAATTAATATCACTGTTTAATAAAACCTTGACTGGACTGCAATTGCTCCCAGTGACCAAATGGCATTGATCCTTGGACGAAGATCCAAAGTATGGATCTTCCTCCAGGTCACGGCACCACTGTAAATGGTCTGATCTCACTGTCATGATCTGCATTGTGTTGTGTAATCGAAGGAAAAGACAGGACTGGAACTGCTGAGGCTGCTGCTGGAGACTTTATTCTGGATAAAATCAACAGAACACAGAATTGACACACTTTATATTCAATCTTCCGTGTTAATCTCACCTGTTACATCAGGTGATGTATTGTGCTGGTGTGTTCTCTCTCTCACGCTCTCTCTCTCCCCTTGTTTCGCTCTCATTGGAGAAGGGAAGATTGTGCATCTTTTTAAAGAAAGAAGGATGTTATGTCAGGAGAGGAATGCGGATGTGTCGGGTGTCTGTGATCGGGTGGGGGCGATTGAGTAAGGAATGTTTTCTTGGTGCTTGAGTGAACTCGCTGATTGTTTATATTGTGTACGAGTGAAAGAAGCGAGTAATTGAAGTGCTCCTATCGTGGTGTTAGGTAGGCTATTATATTGTCCATTCCCCTGTTTTGTCTTATATGTTGTGGCTGAGTGTACGACTCATTTGTATATATTGCAACCTACTGTAAATATTTCTTTTCTTGGTATCACAAAAGCTGTAGGGGTTGGGTGCCATTTATTTTGAGTCTGACGTTTGTTCTCTGTTTTGAATCAGCAAGGGAGTTAGGTTAGACTCTGTATTTTATTTTGAAGTACCTTTTCTGTTGTTAGGTTATTTAAATTGATACCAGGCAAGACAGCACCTGTTTTGTTTATTATTTTGGCCTTGCCCAGCTCTGAAGAGATTTGCTTTCTGAGTGATTCTATTTGTTTTGGGATTATTTCCTTCTTGCCATCATTAAATTGGCAAAGAATTCAAAGAGTTTAATGAAATGTGTGTCGACCTCATTATTATGATTATTAGTTAGGATATTACTTTTTATATTACACCTTGACCCTAGACCCTAGAGAGGGGTTGTAACACACCTCTCCTCAGCAAGCACAAAGCAGATTATAAAACTAATAAAGACAAAAATATTGAACAAATAATGAAATTAAATGAACACACACACACACACACACACACACACACACACACACACACACACACACACACATATATATATATATATATATATATATACTGACATTACACACAATACTGTGGCACAATTAAAATCACATGAAATGAAGATAATGACAATCTTCACATACAATTAAACCTCTTACAGCTCACATGAACAAATTACAAAAATTAAATGTAATAAATGCATGAACAAATGAAAAATAATGTTCCATATCAGGATGAAATAAACAGCACAGCATTGACATACTTTATATTCAATCTTCCGTGTTAATCTCACCTACACAAATAAAAGAATCAACGATTCATGCGAAGTAGGCACATTGTCACTCACAGAACTAAACTTTCAAATCCAACCCACCCATACATGAAACACTTTCTAATACATTCCTGGCAAGTTTAACAATAATACTCTTGCACATTATAAACTTTAATCGAACTTCATAAGCTTTTAAACACATCATGCTCAAAGAGCACCAAAGCAGACTGAGGACGCAGTGTGAGTGAAGCGGAAATGACGTCATCACACTGATACACATAAAACATAAGAAAATATCCAAAACAATTTAGAAATCATTTAAAACAAAAATAGAAGATTCTTATACACAAAAGAATCTAAAATAAATTACAAAATAAAGGGAAAATGATTTTTTGTCGAATGAATTAAAACAGTATGAACCTTCACTTCATGAATATTTACATCTGTCACATTAGGAGGGAATACACCCCAGATGGGACACCAGTCAATCACAGGATATCATACATACAGTACACATTTGAACAGGCAATTTAGAGTCACACATCCACCTCCAATCCAGTTTTTGTGAGGTGAAAGTAAAACCCACACAGTAAGCTCAGGGAAACTTTTGTCAGTATGAATATTTTAAACTGTTTCATATCTATTTTATACAAAGCGTAAACTTTTTATTGCTCTAAGAAAGAAACCCAATTCCTGTTTTTGACATTGGCCATATATAGTGCAGTGTTATATACTCTTTATATGGTATTTTATATGAAGGTGGTTGATTTATTGCTCATTTTTAAAAAAAATCATTATTGTACTCCATTATTCTAAGGCCCCATTTTAAATATTGAACAAATTTAAATGAAGAACAAATTTTTTTATGTTTAATGCATACTTTCTACTGCCATAAGCCGTGATCTTAAAAAGACAACTTTATCAAATTAACGTCCTGTCCCATGTTTGTATTTCTTGTATCCAGACACACACAGTTTCTTATTCACAGTTGAAATGACATAAAATGAAAATACATAATTTCACCTACATTTTATTGGGCTACATTTATTTTGGAGAAGAGAGTGCCTTACTTGACTACTCCGAGGACTTTGAGATACATAACAGAGCAAATAGATGTGCACACTTCATCATTAATGCTCTCTCACACACACATGCACACAAGAGACATGCACACAACATCTCCTGCGCAGAGATGACCCAAATCCGCCACATCACAGCGATTCATTCCCTTCTGTTTTAATTACACCTGTGGGAGCTCATCAGGAAATGGATTAGCAAGGAGCAGACTCAGTGTGGTATAAAATCAGTCCTCAAACCAAGCTTTACTGTACTCCCACTGCACGATTTTCCATTCAATTCAGTTTTATTTGTATAGTGTTTTTAACAATAGACATTGTCCCAAAGCAGTTTTACAGAAATGTGTAAATTTAGGATATAGATTTTAAATGTATGAATTTGTCCCTAATGAGCGAGCCAGAGGTGACAGTGGCGAGGAAAATCTCCCTGAGGCGATATGAGGAGGAAACCTTGAGAGGAACCAGACTCAAAAGGGAACCTGGGTGACACCGGAGAGTGTGATTATAAACAATTCCCTTCTATAACTGTGCTGATACTACATGGTCAAATAGTGCAATTGTGTAACCGAGAAATTCATTACAGTTTTCATGTGAAGTCAGCTTTGTTGAACTTATCCACTGTTCACTGATGGAGACTTGAGTGCAAAACTGTTTGTGGCAATTGCAGTCCTAAAGCTATCATAGTGATTCTAGTCCTAAACCATCATAGGTGCTTGTATGAACTGAGCTTCAAAGCAATCTTTGTGGTTTTTAAGTGGTACCATCCTCAGTAATCTCAATAATCTTTAGGCTGCACTATGTGGGGCCATCCTCAGCAGCATGTGACTTCCAATTGATGAGAACTCCAACCAGAAGTAGGGCATCAGGATGGATCGGGCAGGTCCGGAGAGCAGAAGAGGATCACTGGTATCTCAGGAGTAACATGTATAGCTTGACAGAGATAGAGAGACGGGGCAGGGGGGATTATTAGTTATACTTATTGTCTCATAATGGTTAAGGACAATGTACTTTGTGTGAGTGCAAGCAGGGACTCTGGCTAGACTAGGTATAGCATAACTAAAAGGGAGAGCCAGACGGAAACACAGACATGAGGAAGTCCCCAGGACATAAGGTGGCCAGCCACTCTAACATCAACAAACCTGGGCGATGTAGGTGTGGCGGATCATAAAAGACCAAAATTTCACTCCTGTACTGTTGCGCGAGACCACTTTGTGCTTTATAGGTGCTGGGAGCCAATGCAGTGTGGATAATATAGGGGTGATGTGGTCATATCTTCTGGTTCTAGTAAACACTCTTGCAGCTGCATTCTGGGCTAGCTGGAGCTTGTTTATGCTCCTGCTAGAACATCCAGACAGTAATGCATTACAATAATCCAATCTAGAGGTAACAAAAAAATGAATTATTTTTTCTGTATTGTGTAGTGACATTATATTTCTTATCTTAGCAATATTTCTGAGATGAAAGAAGGCTATCCTAGTAATACTGTCTACATGAACTTCAAATGAAAAACTGGAGTCAATCACACAAAGGTCTTTTACTGCTGTACATGATGAAACAGAAAGGCCATCCAGAGTTACTATGTAATCAGAAAGCTTACTTCTAGCTGCATGTGGTCCTAGTACTTCTGTCCTGTCAGAATTAAGTAAAAGGAAGCTAATAAACATCCAGTGTCTAATGTCTACACATTCCTCAACTTTATTAAGCTGGTGTCTGTCATCTGGCTTTGCTGAAACATACAAATGTGTATCATCAACATCACAGTGGAAGCTAATTCCATGTTTATGAATAATTTTACCCAGTGGTAGCATATATAAAGAAAAGAGAAGTTGGCCTAAAACAGAACCTTGTGGAACACCAAACTTTACCTTAGTATGTAAAGAGAAGTCACTATTTACATCTACGAACTGATAACGATGAGTGAAATAAGACCTGAGCCAGGAGAGGGCCATTCCTTTAATGCCAACAACATTTTCTAGTCTATCAAGGAGAATAGTGTGATCAATGGTATCAAAATGGCAGCAACTTATCCTGACACATCTTTGAAATGCGTAATTCACCCTGATGCGTTTTCTGCCTAGAACTGTTGCTCCTGACTCACTCTCTGCTGCTATGTGTGGTTCCGCATGGATACCAGTTTATGTCCAAGACTCACCCTTATTCAGTGGATAATCTCACCGGACTACTATAGACTGGTACCTAAGAACTGCTGCTGTAATCTTAAAGAATATAATGCCCATACTGGACATACTTTCAATACACTTAGTATGCTTTGACTTTATAGTATAGAATTGTAGAATGGTAATTATTTATAATTACACAGGCTTTCTTCCTCATGTTGTCTCAGGGAGTTTTTCCTTGCTACTGCTAGTTAGATCTAAATGTAAAGCTGCTTTGTATTGAATTGCACCCAAACTGTACACAAACACATGCTCCAGGGGGATTTAAAAAAAAATTATATACAGTATAACCTTTAAACCTTACCAAACACATTAATATTTAAGGTACAATATTCAAACATTGCTGAAAACATTTGACTCATTAAGTTGGAAAAAGCAGAAGTGCAGCTACTTGGCACAAATAACCATTGATAACATATAGTGCTGTACATTTGAGGGCAAACATTTTTACTTGAAATTGCTAATTGACATTAACATTTTAATTGAAAAAAATTATAAAGGAAATGTATACATTATTAAATGGAGGTATGTTTTTTGCATGATATACTAACCTATTTAGATGTGGTTATATCCTGCAACAAGATAAACAACACAACATACTAAGTAAAAATCAACAGAAGAATTATTTAAAATTATTGTTACCTTCTCATTCTCCAGACCCAATGTTAATTTCATCCTAAGGGTATCCTAAGGGTATTTTCAATTAACTATATTGTTTTGTTTTAAGGCTTTTTTTCCCACACAAGAGATTTGTAGTCTGAAAATGATGCATACTCTCTCTCTCTCTCTCTCTCTCTCTCTCTCTCTCTCTCTATATATATATATATATATATATATATATATGTAATTTTAAGAATTTCTTGTGGAATTCTTACTGTCGACCACCTACTAGTTGTGAATATTCATAAGCAGACCCCTAATGTTTATTAATATTCATTAGGTAAGCCCATAGCAGCTGCACTTCAAGTGCAATTTAATGTGATTCTGATGCAAAATATGAGGGAGTAGAGGAGCACAATATAATAAAAAAATATGAGGGTCGTTTCAGAGCCGCGAGTTTATCAGCAATAAGTGTGTTAAGTCAAGTGATCAAGTCAAGTGGGTTTCTACTGTCATTCCTCTATATAGCTAGCAGACATTGAACAAAATGTCATGAAATCTTGGGCGGCTGTGGTTCAGGTGGTAGCGTGGGTTCTCCACTAATCATAGGGTTGGCGGTTCGATTCCCGGCCCGCATGACTCCACATGCCGAAGTGTCCTTGGGCAAGACACTGAACCCCGAGTTTCTCCCGATGGCAAGTTAGTGCCTTGCATGGCAGCTCTGCTACCATTGGTGTGTGAGTGTGTCTGTGAATGGGTGAATGAGACACAGTGTAAATCACTTTCGATAAAAAGTGCTATATAAGTCCAGACCATTTACCATGTCAAAAACGAATTGCCCCCTTAAACATAAAATCTGTTTGTGCCACCTTTAGCAGAAATAACTTCAACCAAATGCTTCTAATAACTGGAGATCAGTCTTTCACTTCAAGTCAAGTCAAGTGGCTTTTTGGACTTACTTCTAGGACTAGGATTTACTCCTATGCTTTGGATCATTGTCTTGCTGCATAATTTTGGAAGGTCGGCCACTTCTGGGAAAGTTCACTACCGTGCTGAGTTATTTCCATTTGGAATAATGGCTCTCACTGTGGTTTGCAGTCCCAGAGGCTTTGAAATAGCTTTGTAACCCTTCCCAGATTGATTTCAATCACCTATTTCAATCACCTTCTTCCTCATAATTTCTGGATTTTTTTTTTACTTTTGTATAGTGTGTTACCGGGTAAAACAGTTTAACCAACTTCATGTTGTTGAAAAAGTTCTATTGAAGTGTTGATTTGATTGAACAGGGGTGGCAGTAATCTGGCCTGGTTGCATCTAGTCCAGCTGAACCCCATTATGAATGCAGTTTCATAGATTTGGGGAACTAGTCACTACAGGGGCCAATACATTTTCACCCAGGCACAGTTGGTATTAGATCACTTTTTTGCTTCATTAAATAAAATTATCATTTAAAAACTATATTTTGTGTTTACTCAGGTTGCCTTTGTTTTATCTTAATTTTTAATTTTGTTTTAATTTCTGAAACAATTTAGTATGAGATATACACAAAAACAGAAGCAATGAGGATGGGTGCAAATATTTTTTCACAGCACTGTATATTTGTAGCAGTAATAAGTACATCTGTAGGAGCAATAAGTATGGCTTTCAATAAATATAAAATGTCTGAATATGAAGTGTACTCTGTACTCTGAAGTTAGATGACATCACAGTTAAATTAGCGAATGAATAGCATGGTAAACAAATGGAAAACCATGTTGCACTTCTCACATGCATGAATGTTTTTTTGTTTAATTAGTGTTTTGTTACTTGTTGCTGTACCTAGCCTGAATTATGAATAAGCTAATAAATTATTAATGTCATAAAACCCAAAGCTAAATCAAGTTTGAGTAGAAAACAATGTGTGAAATCCTGCAAGAAATGTAATGTTTATATTATAGAGTTGCTTATTTGCCACTTTGAAGCCAGAAATTCTTAAGGGTCTTTTCACTCCTCATTTTGAATTAGTATTGATTATATAATCTAGCATTAAGAAAATAAAATGTTGCATAAAAATTAATTTATCTTGCACTTGACATCAGGACAAACATGTGAGAATGCTATTTATTGATTACAGCTCGGCATTCAACACAGTAAATACCAGAGGCTCTCCGAAAAGCTCCTCACCCTTAAACTGACAGCTTCCCTATGAAACTGGGTGAAGAACTTCCTGACAGACAGACCTCAGTCAGTTAAAGTAGGAAACCGGACATCAAGCATCCTAACTGTGAGCACAGGGATCCCCCAAGGCTGTGTCCTGAGCCCACAGCTGTATATTATCTTCACTTACGACTGTGTGGCCTCTCAGACCAATACCAGGATTATAAAGTTTGCTGATGACACTACAGTCATCAGACTGATCACTGGTGGAAAGGAATCCTCATACAGAAGAGAGGTGGCAGGACTGATGGTCTGGTGTCAGGAAAATAATCTCTCCTTAAATGTATATAAGACCAAGGATATCATTATTAATCCTAGGAGGAGGAGGAAGGAGCAGCATACCACAATTTACATTGGTGAGACAGAGGTGGAGAGGGTGAAAACCTTTAAATTCCTCGGAACCTACATCAGCGAGGATCTCACCTGGCCTAACAACTCCCAACAGCGACTGTACTTCTTAAGAAGGCTGAGAAAATTTGCCATGGCAACCGGAATCCTCAGTAACTTTTACAGATGTTCAGTTGAAAGTGTGATCACCAGTTCAATCACAGTGTGGTATGGAAGCTGCACTGTTCAGTATAGGAAAGCTCTCCAGCGTGTGATAAAAACTGCACAGTTCATTTGTGGAGTAGCCTTCCCATCACTTCAGGACATTTGAAGCACCAGGGTCATCAGGAGGGCCCACAACATCATCAGGGACAATACACATCCGCAACACAACCTCTTCACACTTCTGCCGTCTGGGAGATGGTACAGGAGTGTGAAATCAAGGATAAAAAGACTCACAAACAGTTTTTCTCCACAAGCCATTAGACTCCTGAACAATACAATACATTAAACCCTAACTACCTCATTCACCATTACCCTCACTGACTGTTACCCAGTTATTATTTTTGTTTGTATTTTCTAAGTTAGTTGGTTCTATTTCCCAAAATAAAAACAAAGTAGTAGAATAATTTAAAACCACCATGACCTTGATCAGACATTCAACCAGTAAGACTGAATGAATGATTGCTTTACATTCTTGTTAATGAGCATCGTCTTTGTTTGTCCCTCAAGCTTAATACATTAAAGGTCTTGCTCAAGGAACCAGTAGTGGCTACTTGGTGGTGCATGGATCTGAAATCACAGCCTTCCAGTCAGAAGCTCAAAACCTTAACCACTGAGTCATCACTTCCCTATGGAAAAATTACACTCTTAGTAATTACTGTTATATGGTATAGTGTGGCCCTGAGATATTAAATAGTAAATGGTGCACTTATATAGCGCTTTTATCCAAAGCACTTTACACTGTGTCTCATTCACACCCACACTCACACACCAATGGTAGCAGAGCTGCCATGCAAGGCGCTAACTTGCCATCGGGAGCAACTTTGGGTTCAGTGTCTTGCCCAAGAACACTTCGGCATGTGGAGTCATGCGGGCCGGGAATCGAACCGCCAACCGTATGATTAGTGGAGAACCCGTGCTACCACCTGAACCACAGCCGCCCAAGATTTCGTCCAAGATGTGTTCCTGCCTTGCTATGAACAGCTAAACTTATTGTCTGTGCTTTGAATGTTCTGCCAGTGTGGGTTTCCTTTCGGTTCTCTGGTTTCCTTCCAATTACCCAAAAACATGTTGGTAGGTGGACTCTAAATTTCACTTGTGAATGAGCATGTGCATGGTGCTCTGCAATGCACTAGTATCCCATTCAGGATATATATATATATATATATATATATATATATATATATATATATATATATATATATATATATATATATATATATATATATATATATATATATATATATATATATATATATATATATATATATATATATATATATATATATATATATCTCCTGCTGTCACATTCACCATGGACAATTCCCCCAAGACCACCAGAGGGCACCTACACTCACGTTTTTCTGCATCACTTCCTGTGTTTGTGCACACCTGTTTTGTGACACCCACCTTACGCCCAGTGACTCCGGATCCCCCATGGCCCCGACCAGGATAAAGCACTTACTGGAGATAAATGAATAAATGGTATAGAGTGTTAGTAATATTTCACAATTGATCATAGCTATAGATTTTGTTTCCAAGCATCCCAGCCATGTGCATTAATTATAACAATTGATTGTACAGTACCTGTTAAGTTCTTGTCCGATGCCAGTCACAGATGCAGAATTTGGACCCTGCACTGGCTGATTTCCTTTCATCTGAACTCGGGAAGAAGTCACACCAACACCATCGTTCAGTGAAAGCTTCTTAGTTGAATGATACAGAAAACATAGTATATATACTCACAGAAATATTGATAAAGAATGATAAATGTCAATTGGAACAAGTCACAGATCAAATCAAAACATCTATTACGTATGTTCAAGTGATATAAGAACTACAAGACGTCTAGTCTATCAGATAATAAGAGAAGAAGAAGAACCAAGAGAGAGAGAGAGTGAGTGAGGATGAAAGGCGGGATGATTAGAAATGCTCAAAACAACACATAGCAAGAACACAAAACAATTTGTTTCCGGTACATTGTGACAAACTAGAAACCTTCAGAATTGAGACACAGAGATCATGCCTGAAACTCACCAGTACCTGCAACAGTATCAGCATATCAGTGCGTATCTTTGCCCACTGCAGACTGACTCTATCTGTGTGCTTGGATGAGAGCAAGTTCTGGTAGCAATGGCTCAAACACGTACCTCAGGTCACATGATTTATTTGTTCGGCACAGAGTTTAAGGCATGCTTTATGAGACAGGCGTTACAGACAAGAGTTCTGTCAGAGCGTGCCAACTGGCACTACCAGGGTTCGCTCATGAACAGATGAATTTGTAGTAGGCACAGCAGCTGACAGGAGCCTTCAGTCTCATTAATTCCACTGAAGACTCTTCAATAAAGCATGCACGTCCAAATCTGTCCCTGAACTCAGGTTCACAAAGTCAAAGGCACGGAGAACCTCTTCACTGTGTATTGAATATAATGCATTAAATATCCATTTATTAACAAACTAGTGGTTCAGGGACACAGAAGGGCACACACACTCCCTTCTAAATGATTTTTTCAGATCAGATTGTTCTGGGTCTACCTGTGCACTTAGAGTAATTAAGCTAGAAGGGTGATTTCATTTGCACAAGGCCATTCTCACCTGCTACTTTTTTTTCTGATGAATTGATGAATTTCACTGTAACATTTCCAGGACAGCTAATGTACATTTCTGGTATAATGTGTGTATAATGTACTCATAATAATTATGTCCAGCGACATACCATTCATTCTCAACACCACATCTACTGAGACCTTTTGCAGCCAGTGGTGATGGAAAACTGCCCTGCTAAAACCTCATATCAACATAAATAATAAACACTGCATTGCAGAAGTGCATGATCATACAGAAAGGACAAACTCCCTCTGCTGAAGGCACTGGTGCTGATCTGGATCTGCATGTTCATAACAGTGTGAAGGCGATCATTGTTGTAATGTTTAAGAAATCTTGATGGCTCTGTGAGTGGTGGAAGTGGGCAGCTGATGCAATTATTGTTATTGGTCTTGAGAACCACTCTAAAATGTAGTAATTAATTATTTGGTCAACAATTCACTTACAGTGCATATTGTCAAAAAAATGTTTTGCATTACTATGGCAATATGAGGAAACGTGAAGAGAGGCAGGGGAGGAAAATACGTGCATAATTGTACTCCATTACTGTACTTTAGTACTATTTTATTAAGTTGTATTTTACTCAAGTAGTGTCCTAATGGGCTATTTTCACACAAAAATGTCTTATGTCGACGCAGGGTAAATGGTTTCTGAGAAGCACAACAGCTAATTGTTTACCAAAGAAACACAAGCCATATTATCACTTTCTCTCATGAGGGAAAGATTTTTCATCTATGCTGCTGAGACTAAACTTTGCAGATGTGTCTGGAATTGCTGGAGGAGAGGAGGGAGAAAGGATTCCAAGCTGAATATTTAATAAATATTAGATAGATAGATAGATCTAGGTCTACCTGTGCATTTAACATTATTAAGCTAGTAGAGTGATTTCATTGGCACAAGGTCTTTCTCACCTGCTGCCATTTTTTTCTGATGAATTGATGGACAAAGCGCCTTTTGTTTGTTTTGGTTTTCCCCCTGTTTAAGCATTGGTTGATGTTTGAGGGAGTGTCTTGATTTAATCCAGGTGTTGGTGCTTTAGTTTGATTGTGTTTGTTATTTAAACCCCTCGTTTGGCTGTCGACTTTGCGCAGTATTGTTTGAATGTAATGGTGAATGTGTTACGCATGCTAAGCGGTCTTCTTTTCGTGTCCTGTTCTGTTCCCTGCCTCGCATCCAGTTTCTTGTTTTAACCTCGTCAATCTTGCTCAATATAGACCGCGCTCCCTGTGTTTCGTCTGTTTGTTTGTAAATAAAGACATTGATCTGTACCTGCTTCTGAAACACCTCCTGTGTAATAACACTTAGGATGCTTGGATGAATGGATGGATTGCAGTGTTGGATGGTTGCTTGAATGGATGCTTGCATTGATGATATTCTTAGACAGTTGGTTTGTTGGCTAGTTTCTCTGTACTTACACCCCTGTGGAGGGGGTACCTAACTATAGGTAATACAGCATTAGAAATTGAAAAAAAAAAAAAAAAAAAACACGTATGAACTTTGGCCCATTTCTGCCAAATAATTAACTGATGGACACATATTAACACATTCCACAATATATTAATACCATGACATTACTTTCCTGTAGCCACAATATAATAATTTGTGGCCTTGAAATATTAAATTGTGGCCTCAGTTTATTACTTCATGACTATACCTTAGTAATAAAATAAACAGAATGCCACGTCCTTGGCTCCAGAGACTTACTGTATGCTCTGGGTGGTTTATCTGTTCTGGTCCTATGTGCAGTTTTTTTTTTTCTTGAGACATTGTTTTTGTATAAATAATCAAAGCATCTTTGCTTAGTCCTCTCTGTCCTTGTGTTCATCCTGTCATAAGCTGCACCTTCTTTTTACCATTTTGTTGCTGTGGTAAGATATTTTAGTTAATATCATGCAATATCAGGTGTTTTCCTCAGGGTATCAACACACACACACACACACACACACACACACACACCTACTCACACCTTTGTCAGTGGCTCGTCCTACATTAATAATTCAGAAGCAACTTTAAATAAGCTGGCATTTCTAAGGCAGCGTGCTGTTCACAAGTTCACAATCTCCATTATTTTGTGTGTGTGTGTCCTCATAATTATAGGGTATTTTCAAATGTCCTCACAAGCACCTGGTCTTCAATTTTTGTATTTATATAATTTTTTATTTGTGTTTATTATTATTATTATTATTATTATTATTATTAAAAAACTATTATCATTTACAATATAATTAAAGTTATGAGCCTAGGTGTTTGCTTTTTGGTTACTAAGGTTAATGTTAGGATTTGGTTTAGGTGTAGTCATAGTGTTTTGTGTGTGTGTGTTTGTGTGTGTGTGGCTTTGTGGTGCGGAAAGGAGGAAGCTAGCTCTGCTTTGCCTCACAAAAGACTAGAAATTGTGCTATAGACCGCAGGAAGCCATGAAACATCCCAGAGCTTTTATTTTACAAGTTTTCATTGTCTAGGTGCAGGAGTGTGCATCCTGAAATACACTAATTCCCTCCATTTTGTTCATTTATATATATTGTTCACAAATATATCTGCAGTCAATCATTGAATTTCTCTCCAACTGTGTGCAGGGAGCTACTGTATCACCTTACAGTAAACAAATTTTATGCAAGATTATGTGATTTTTTTTAGTGTGGATTATGTTTCATGTATCTTCCTGATGATGCACATCTGTCTCAGATGAGATCATTTTCCCCTTTCTTAAATGTAATTAGTCTCAATTTTAGCGCATGCTGCAGATTGCTATTCCATCAGCGGACCCGGATACGTGCCCTGGGGGTTAATCGAAGCCGTGTGCGGGTTTTGGAGTTTGGAACGTTGCCCTTAACCTCTCTTTCTGAAAGCAGAGGAAGTTATTATTGCAGCCCAGCTCACAACATGCTAATTAACAGGGCAGGATACTGTCTTGCTGAGACAGAGGCAAATTTATTTGGACTGTGTAGAAGTTTTCTCAGCCACCACATGGAGGCATTGACACATGTGATGGAAGATCTTGACAGCACTTTCCATCCTTCTGACAGAGACCTAATTCACAAGGTAGAGTAATAATAATAATAAAAAAGAAAAAAGTCATGATATTTATGATTGCTTCATTGTGCTGCAAATGGGTCCAAGGTGAATTACCCAAAAAGAAGGCAAAAAGAAAAGAAGACTAAATCAATCTGCTCTCCACCAATCACCCAGAATTAATCGATTGCGTTTTTTCTTTCATTCAGCCAGCTGCAGTAAGAGTGAGACATGAAAACACTGAAAAATGCACTTCATCTTGACAATGCAAAAGTGACAGAAAGTGTCTGGTAAAAAAAAAAAAACCTAATAAATCAGATTTTGTGCTCCATCCAGCTTTTGTCCGGTGTTGAATTGAAAATAACAGAGAGATACGAGGTGCACCATGTTGTCAAGGTTCTTTGATGGTAAATGAGGTTAACCTTCATACACTCTTTAGCAATTCAAGCCAGGCTCTTAAAAAGGACTCCACCTGAGTTAAGCATGCTAGAAGTGGTGCCAGCTGCAAATTAAATTTTAATATTCCACGTCATAAAGTTTCATTAAATGTCAGAGTGTAATTTATCTTTCTGGGGTGAAAGCTTATGAGTGCACACAGAGATGGAAAAGAAACTCTGGTTAATACACATTAAACAGAAATATATTAATCCGACAAAAAGTGACTTTTTGAGCTAAACACAGAGGTTGTACATTTACATTTATGGCATTTGGCAGATGCCCTTATCCAGAGTGATTTACATTTACATTTAATTCATTTATACATCTGAGCAGTTGAGGGTTAAGGGACTTGCTCAGGGGCCCAATGGTGGTTGCTTGTCAGTGCTGGGGTTTGAACTCATGACCTTCCAATCAGTAGCCCAATGTCTTAATCACTGAGCTACCACTTAGAGAGACCTTTGTCGGTCGAGCGCTCCTGGGAAGGGTAACATCGGTCTTAAATTTCCTCCATTTGTACATAATCTGTCTGACTGGCTTGGTGAAGTCCAAACTCTTTAGAGATTGTTTTGTAAACTTTTCCAGCCTGATGAGCTTCAACAACTCTTTTCTGAGGTCCTCAGAAATCTCCTTTGTTTATGCCATGATACACTTCCACAAACATGTGTTGTGAAGATCAGACTTTGATAGATTTTTGTTCTTTAAATGAAATAGGGCCTCACTCACACCTGATTGTCATCCTGTTGATTGAAAACACCTGACTCTAATGTCAATTTAAAATTAAACTGCTAATTCTAGAGGTTCACATACACCGTCCTGCTCGACTGAGGGCACCCATTAACACGAGGTACTCGTCAAAGATGCCTACTGTCCCCACTTCTTTTTGTAATTTTTTTTGAAGATCTTTCAATGGCACTGAAATCAGCTGCATTGTTTCAAGGAATCAAAAGAGCGGATACTGAACATCGTGTATGCTGATCATGTATGCTGACAGCATCTTGCTTTACATTAGTGATCCCATAACCAGTTGTCCCACAATTATATTTGGAAATTTTTTGGGTTATTAACTAAATCTCCAAAAAAGTGAATGCTTTCCCATAAAGGATTCAGCCTAACAGATCCAACAAGAAGCACTGCCTCTTTGTTTCTCTCAAAATGGCTTTAAATATCTTGGAATACGTATGACACATACTTTTTCTTCTTTGTTTGAAGCTAATTATACACTTCACTTAGAAGAAATGAGGGCTGAGCTGGAGAGGTGGTGTAGTCTTCCTCTTACCTTAGCCGGAAGAATACATTCAGTGAAGATGACAATACTTCCCAAGTTTCTTTACTTGTTTCAATCCTTACCAGGTTTTTTTTTTTTGCCCAAATCTTTTATCTGTTCAATCAATCAATTTCCTCCTTCATCTGGGAAAGTAAGATTCCAAGAGTGAATAAACATATTCTTCAGAGGAGCTGTGATGTAGGTGGTTAGTTTTATTCACTTTTATTGGGTGTCCAATATTCAACAGATACTATTTTGGCATATTTGAGTTTTTTTTTTAAATTGAATCACAAACACTCCTCATCTCTCTAAATTTTATCTCTTTTCCTGACCTTCCACCTACCTCAGTTTTGGACAAACTTACTCTTAATTTTAGTAATAAAGGACTGATTTCCATATTGTATTCCTAGTTCGTATATTTTAAACATCACAACTTGGACAAAATGAAGTGTAGATGGGAAGATAAACTGGGTATAAAGCTATCTGTGGTCTATTGGAAGAAGGCGTTCAAAAGGGTCCATTCATCATCGTCCTCTGCTAGACTAGGGCTCATATAATTTAAAATTCTGCACAGGGTCCATCTAAGTAAGGCTCGGCTATATACCCTGGGTTGGATGCTCAAAACAAGATGCTAGATTGTATGCTGGATGACGATATGTTGTCGATTCTCAACTGACTATTACGGGGTTACGCTTAAAAATTCACTAGGTAATATCCTATATAAAAAGTCAAGTGTGATAGTCTCTTGACTTGAGGTTCAACTCTGAGGTTCATAAATTCAGCAACTCCTAACCATAATTTTTTTTTCAGACAGGGCTATTAATAATTCAATCATTTATTTATTAATTTATTATTATTATTATTATTATTATTATTATTATTATTATTATTATTATTATTATTATATAATTTATTATCATAATCTGCTGAATTTGCAAACCTCAGGCTAGTGAGAAAATAGAAAACAGGAGATTAAAAAACATTGGTAGGTTAAAAAAAAAACAACTGTTATTTGGTGCACACTGCAGAAAAAATTACTCCTATATTCAAAAATCTTTTTAAAAATCATACTAGCCAAATCTAACATATCCATGCAACTCAACTGTATCATATGAACAAAAACAGACTGGCTGGATTTGATTGGGAGTCTAAAGTCTATTAAAAAAAATGTGGTGTTTTTGTATTTTTATTAAAAACAAAACAAAAAAAGGTGGATTGTGTTATTATTTAATATTTTCTTTCAGTATGTAGGCTGTCATAATTATTTTTTTTTATAGTATATTGATTAGTTTGTGTTCCTCTTTGGTGTGCAAGTTGTTTGTCTGATCATTCGTTTCATGTTAGTAAGAAAAGTATAAAGATTGATTTTATACTGTATTCATGCAAAGATATACAAATGTGAATGATCAAGAGTTAATTTGTTATTACAGTTGTGCAGTTTATTATTAGGTGCAGTATAATATGGATATAAGTATAGCATGTTTTTCATTAATAAATTAAAAACTGGAATTGGTCAGTTGGCAATCTGCTGTGGTGTGAGAGAAATCAAATACTTTGTGATGTGCTGTTATTGAAAAAAAATCAGCTTCTGAGTGTTAGCAGTACAGTACCTCTGTTTCCTGTCACAACACAACACATCAACATTGATTATTTTTATGTTTAAATGTTTAAATGTCTGAATATGCTATAAATATTCACAAAAACTTCTATGCTCACCCTATGACTGCCTCAGACCTCTTTCATATCTCCAGAGCAGCTTTTCAGTTCTCTCAGTTGTAATAGTCGGCGCCTGTAGCCCACCCACGGCACATTCTCCCTGACACCGTTGCCCTAACAATGCCAGATTTCTTAGGCAATCTCTGCCAGTTCTTTCTGACATCTTGGTTATGCCAAATGTCACATAGTTGTTTTTTTTTAAAACAGTTCCAAAAACATCTTTTCCCAAAATGTTTCTGTTAATTTTGCCTTCTGTTTGTTGCATAAGTTTTTTTTCTTTTGGAATTCCATGTGTGCATGTGTGTGGGTGTATTGAGAAATTCTAAAATAGATTAAAATGCCTTCCTTTCACTCAAAAACCATGAGAGTGCCCTTAACACACAAACAAAGTTGCAAGCATTTTTTCATTTATTTGATCCAGCACATGCGATTTAATGGCATTTTGGATGTGTGTACTTGTTTTTGTACTGCTCATTTGCACATACAGTGGGGTCTAAAAGTCTGACACTACTGAAAGACTATTGACTATTGAAAATCTGGGATTTTTTTTTTCATTTAAAGCTGTAAATAAATAGAATGTTAAAGAATTTGAAACATTTAAAACAAAGAAAGTAATTGTTCAATATCCTAAATATTTAATATTCAAGATTCTGCACTATTTCTGGGTTCCTAATTAAATGTTGAACAGTTGAAAAGTGGGAAAAAGTGTGTGTGTGTGCGTGCGCGCACATATGTGTGTATGCTAGATATGTTTGCTCACTCCATAGAAAAGGATATTCTCCAATGTTTATTCAATCGATAATGCAATATCACACTGATTCCCAAGTCTATCATTTGAGGAAAGCAACATGTCTCCAGACTGCTGGAAAAGCCATTTCAAAAAATATATATTAGTCCAGATCAACCTCTGATTAGTACTCAGGGACAATATTTATCTCATTACTGTTAT
The DNA here is from genome assembly GCF_023375685.1 of Ictalurus furcatus. Classification (NCBI taxonomy): domain Eukaryota; kingdom Metazoa; phylum Chordata; class Actinopteri; order Siluriformes; family Ictaluridae; genus Ictalurus; species Ictalurus furcatus. Next base: position 29,043,361 of record NC_071257.1, on the reverse strand, counting down.
TAATTTTCACTTGTCCACCCATGGTAACGGTAATTGTTTATTATAATGATTTATACCAATTCTCAAATCTGATTGATCATAATTTGTGTGACTGGTGCATTTTAGGAGATAAAAAGAGAGATTGGAGAAAGAATGACTATTTATCTCTGCTATAATATAAGTGATAAGAGGAACTGTCTTGTTTTTGTAATACTTCACAACATTAAATGTAAGCGGATTAAAAGGGATAAAAGGTATGACATTCATAAAAAAAAATTCAAAAATAATAATTAATATAATTTATAAAAGTATTACAATATTTGGCAAATTGCTGTGGTACAAGAGGACTAAAACAATTTGGATGTGCTGTTATTGGAAAATAATCAACGTTTTGGGTACTACCAGTGTCGGGCCACATCACACCTTCCTGTTGATTATTTTCTTATAACAGTCTTCCCCACAGTGTTTTATACATTATTTATTATATTGCCATTTAGCACATTAAGTTCATTAATACTTCAGAATGATTTTTTTTTTACTTTAAATCTGTACTTGCATCTGACTCGCCTCCCATTACAGAATGCAAGACCAAGATCATGGATGCAGCAGATTTTTTTTTGTCCAGGAGGCTCTTCTGGGGAGAAACCGACTGACATGGGAGCAAGAGGGGAGAGGATCTTGGGTCAGGGCCACCTGGGAATAACTCGATGCCATAGGAAATATTTTGAGGAGTGTTCCCAACCTACTTGGAACCCCCTTGCCCCACTTTGGTTGCTGTGCCTCCTTGCTTTACTGAGGGCGTCACTCTGCTGCCTCCGCGCTCTGCCTCCTACTCCTTGTGCCATTAATTCTTGTCACCATTACGGCTCATGACCTCACCACGGACGTCACTCCTTCTCCAGAGGGAGGACATCACCCCTACTTCTGGCCTCGAGAGGGGGTGTCCAGGGGTGTCCTAACCTTTTTTCATGTGGATTGAGGATTAGGATATATTTCTGCCGGAATAGGACTGGACTATGGACTATGATTCCTATCAGCCACTTCATGTCACATGACTGATTCACATCACATGACTGATTCACTCAAACTTACATTTGTCATTCTTTGTCGCATTATGTTCTCTCAGTCTGCAACCTTTACCCTTAGTGGTTCTTCAAAGTTCTACACTGTTTCTCATTCATTCTCATTGGTGTGTGAATGAAGAGCTGCCATGCAAGGCACCTGGACTTCAATGTTCAGAGTCTTGCCCAAGGACACTTCAGGACATGGGAATTGAACAACCAACCCTATGATTAGTGGACAAACCCACTCTACCACCTGAGCCACAGCCGCCCACAATAACCACTCATGGTTATGTTCCTTAGTCCTTGTATTTCTGCCACAAATACATAGACTACGTTTACATGGACAGAAATAATCTAATTATTGACCTTATTCTGAATAAGACAATATTGTGATGAAGATGTTTACATGACTCGCTTTTAGAATACTCCTTTCATGTACCCGTTTTACATGTTATAGAACATAGTTCAATTAACAGCACACGTCATTACGTCACCGCGCCACGCCGTCCGACATCCCACCAGAATTTCATGCATCAACATACAGTTCATCTTCGTTATGGCAACGTATACAGTTTTGCAGGTTTTTATTGAAAATTTTTACAAACTCTTCATGTGCGGTTAATTATTTGTCATGCTGTACGTGCAAATAGACAACTACTTGAAACTGTGGGCTGCGTCCCAAATCGCGTACTTACCGTCTATATAGTAGCTGAAATACATGTATTTCTCCTACTACAGGCCTATAGCAGGCAAGTACGTGGTTTCGGACACAGCCGTGCTCTCTTGTTTGCCATCAAACGGTTGAGCACTGCCATGTATGATTGTGTCCTGTCGCAAAATGCGGTGAAAACTCTCACACGACATTAATAATGTGATTAAGGTGTTTACATGTCTGTAATACACATTGATAATGCGACTAAAAGAGGAATACTCCACATGTCTTAATTCGATTTGTGTTTACTTCGAGTATGACCTTAATCAGATTAAGGTAATTAAAAATTTCTGTTTACATGATAGTTTCTTAATCAGAGTATTGTCTTAATCGTTTTAATATTGGATTATTGTTGTCCATGTAAACGTACTGACTGTCTTGCTTAGTCTTTGTTTGTTTTGTGTTTATTAAACTTTAAATCTGCACTTGCATCTGCCTCGCCTCCCGTTATATGACACAATGTTTCTCCCTCATGTCATCTCAGGGAGGTATTTTTTGCCTATTTTTTTGTAAAAGAGGAATATGAGATGATAGATCAGAATATCAGCTTTCATTTCCTGATATTTTCATCTAGTATTGGAACAAAAGTATTGGAACAGTCTTAAAGTAAATAACATGTAATGTTTGGCTGCATATCCCTTCCATGAATTAACTGCAATAAGCTAGTGACAGACTGACCACCTAACTGAAGCATTCTTCTTTGTGATGCTTTTCTAGGCTTTCTTGTGTTGGCAGTGTGTATTTTTTTCATTGTCTTGCTGCATGATGTAATTCTTCACAATTAGACTGGAAGCATTTCTCTGTATATTGGCATACAGCACGTTTCTGTAGACTTTAGAATTAATTCAGCTGCTACCATGTTGAGTAACATCATCAATAAAGATTAGTGAGCCTGCTCTAGAAGCAGCCAAGCAAGCCCAAGCAATGACACTATCTCCACCATGCTTGAGTAATGACCTTGTATGTTTTGGATCATGAGCAGGTTCACACTTTAACCTTTCCATCACTTTGGTAGAGTTCCGTGATAGTAAAACTACTCTGGCCCTGATCTGGCCTAAACCTTTCCCAACATCTGTAACGTCTGGTAAACAGATTTGGCCTGGCTTATTTTTGCTGATTTTTTTCTCTCTCTGGTCTTCATGTTGGTTTATCCTTTTTATGAACAAATGCAGTATTCACAGAAGAAACCCAGGGCCCAAACCAAGAGAAGGCATTCTGAGCTATTAATTATATAAACAATCAATCTAACAAGGCACACCTAGGCAACAAGAAACACCTATCACTCACATGTTCCGATATTTTTTGATTGCTTGAAAAATGGGTGGGTTCAAACAAAAGGTGACACGTTCTAAATTGTTTAACACATATAGATGTAAATATCAGATAATGAAATCTAACACACCATATTATCTTTTTCTCAAAAACCAAAATGTCAGTGTACGGCAAAAAAGAAAAGCAAAAGAATTGGCTTTACTTTTCCAATACTTTTGGACTGGACTGTTCTTCTGTGAAGTTAGAAATGTATTTATGTATATGAATATATCTTTAATAAGTCTACTTACTTTTTTACTCAAAAGTAGTCAATGTTAATGTTTTCATTATATTATTGTAAAACAGTAGCAAATAGGTGGGCGCACGGTGGCTTAGTGGTTAGTACGTTTGCCTCACACCTCCAGGGTCGAGGTTTCGATTCCCACTGTGACCGTGTGTGCGGAGTTTGCATGTTCTCCCTGTGCTGCGGGGGTTTCCTACGGGTACTCCGGTTTCCTCCCCCAGTCCAAAGACATGCATGGTAGGCTGATTGGCATGTCTAAAGTGTACGTGGTGTGTGAGTGTGTATGTGATTGTGCCCTGCGATGGACTGGCACCCTGTCCAGGGTGTACCCTGCCTTGTGCCTGATGCTCCCTGGGATAGGCTCTAGGTTCCCTGTGACCCTGAAAAGGATAAGCGGTATAGAAGATGGATGGATGGATGGAAGGAGCAGCAAATAGTAAATATTAAATAAAGCATTTCATGAGCCACAGGAAAACTGGCTATTAATTATTTCATAATTGCATGTTGACTGTCAAATACATTCATTACTTTTGTGTTTTACACAGCCGCTGATGGTAATTCCCTGCCGGAGGCTTTAAGAGGCCTCTTGTAAAGCACTAACATTGTAAAATGTGTGACACAATGATGCACGACCCCCTGGAAGTGAGTCCTGTTGCTGACTAATGAGATGGAGAAATTAACAGAGGGAGAGGATCAGTGCCAGAAAACTGGCTGTAACGTGCCTAATGTGCTGAGAGAGAGAGAGAGAGAGAGAGAGAGAGAGACTGCATTCCTCACTTACATCGACTGCCTGTGAGTTTGATGTGTTAAACTCTCATTTGTTACAGAATTTATCAGATTATAGTAGCATAGACCTTCCTGTGAAGAGTGTTTTAACACCTTTTAAGCTGTGAAATCTTTAATGTCTTCATGCATATCAGCTGTGTTTGTCTTAAGGAATCACAGATTACTCGTTTTCTGTTCTTCCGCTTTCTATTCGCTTTATTTGTCTCTTCCATGGTTTCCATGGAGAAGGTCAGTATTTCAACATGTTGCCAAATATTTTCTCTATTTTGTTGACCCATACCATTCCAGATATGTAGTTTGAAACACTGCTATTGTGTTGTTAGGAATCAATGCAGTGTCACTGTGTTCATTTTACATCTTTCCTTCTCACTGTCAGTCTACTGGCTCTGTCAGTCTGCGCTCTGTGTGTGTGTGTGTGTGTGTGTGTGTGTGTGTTGCACTGACATTTGGTGACTATAGAGATGGTTAGGAAACAATTGATTCCCAAATGCCAAGGCTTCAGTGCTGTGTTTCGCTGTGATAATGGTAGTGTTTATCTCCGGCAGAGTGATATTTTTTTTTTCATTTTTAGTTGGTTAAAGGCACCAGTTATGCTTTATGATGAGAGAAACAGATTTTTTACTTTCCCCCTCATCACTGATCCTTCATTTGCTACACTCTTTTCTTTCTCACTTCATGCTTTCGATGGTGAAGATATTTGATATACAACACTACTGTAAATCTGTAAATGTGACTTGCTACACAGACCAACTGTTGCTAGAGAGAGAGAGAGAGAGAGAAGAGAGAGAGACCTTGACATTCAAACACTTTTATTTTAAAACATTACATTAAAAAATGCATGATTTTATTTCATTGTGTGAAAAAATAAGGATTAATAAATAAATAAACAAACAAATTTATTAAATAATTACCAGTGAAACACAAGACTGCTAGATTCATGAACAGTAACAATTGCCTCTTTAACACTCCACATCATTTTAAAGAAATTCACATTTTTTGTTTGCTGGCAATACAGTATGTGTATTTAGTGACTACTCAAGATTCCACCAAAGATTTAAACGTCACCAAGTCAACATTTTGATTTCATTCTTGTACTGGTGGGATTTCAAAATAGCCACGTTAGCTTGTCCCAACAAAAAGCTTGCACTCCCATTGTCAAGAACGTCTATATCTACAACCAAAAATAAACAGTGTCTTATTAAATAAAAACCCAAGATTAGACATCAATTTATCAAGCAACACAAACAAAAACACTAAACGAAAACAATCCCAAAACAGATGAAAACATTTTCAATAACATTACAAAAAGAACATGTTGGTGAAAAAATGTATTAAATCTGGAAACGAAATTATTAGTGGCCACTGTACAATGAATTATCCTCCACTGAAGAGCCCCACTTCTCTTTGGTATTGGGGGCTTAGATAGTCTCCAAGAAGGAGTGAATGTTTATGAATAGCATCTTTTACACATATATTATACAAAATCGTTTTTTTTTCCAATAGATTGTAAATCTAATACTTCATACCCCTTTAACAGACACATTTATATTTGTTCCCAATTTTTTTGGTATAACCTTTAAAATAGGAAAGGCTTGAGGCATTGCATCTTGAGCAACATTGTTTAAAATGAGCAATAATTCAGGAGGAAAAGAAGCTTTAAGACTATTAACAAAACCATCCATACTCCTTACTGATCTATGACCAACTTGGTCAGAAAGAGTCTGTGCATTTTTCCATTGACCATTGTGAAAATAAAGCAAGTCAATAATTCTTATTATCACTACTTTAGAGAACCTGGCAATGAATGAACTCAATGCAGGTGATTGTATCTTGAACACAAAAAAAAACAACAACAAAGGTTCAAGAATACCATAATGTTCATTATTGACTCATCATTTTTAAAAAGTCCTTATGCTCTCAGGACTGATGCATAAAAATCAGTATCAGACCTTTTAGTTTCTAGATCACAGGACTTTTCAATAAGAAACAGCTGTCTATCCAGCTTTACATTGGTCATGTTTTGAAGCAAGATACGGCTGAAAGGTATCCAAGGCACTCTGTCTGTCCAATAAAGTATCTTTTGCAGTCTCATTGCCTTCATCTTTGACTCCACATGGATGAGACCTTGTCCTCCGTCTACCACAGGCAGGTACAGAACCCCAGGTCGAAGCCAATGGTGACCATGCTAGAGAAAATCAGTGATTTTTTTCTGTATCTTTGAGAAGAAATCTTTGGGAGGATTCAAAACTGTAAGTTTATGCCACAGCATTGAAGCTGCCAAATTGTTAATGAATAAACATCATCCTCTGTACGAGAGTAGCAGAAGAATCCATCTCCACCTCTGAGCTCTTCCGATCACCTGCTCAGAAAGTCCTTCTCCATATGCTTATCAGTCCCAAAGTAAATCGCAAGGATTTTAAAACCATCCTGGATCCATCGACACAGTCGATGTAGTTGAGGAGGTTCCATTTCCCTCCAGTCTCCCATCAATAATGTTGTGCATTTTTCCAAGTTTATACAAGCAGATCTAGCTCTTTGAAAACTGTCCAAACAAGATGTTAAGTTAACTATATCATCAGAAATACTTACAAAAACAGTCATGTCATTGGCATGAGCTGTAAGTCATGCTGGGGTTACATCTGGGTAAACAGAAATGCATAGCAGGTAACCTATTCCTTAATGAAACCAACAAATGTTCACTTTAAATGGTGTACAATAATCCAGAAAGTGGGTAACCCTGTCTTATGCCTCGAGTTACAGAAAAATGTCTGGTCAAGGAGCCATTATTTCTAAGCATACCATAAATATTATTATACAGCAGCTTAATGAGGGTCACAAAATGAGACCCAACCCCAAAAGCTTCCAGAGTCTTAAAAAATACAAATTACAAATAAAGTCAAAGGCTTTTTCTTGATCATGAGAGAAAAAAACCTATATCGAAGGCATGCCTTTTTAGAATAGCTATCAAATCTCTTATCAAAAAGAGATTGTCAAAAATCTTTCATTTCGGAACACAATATGTTTGATCTTCCTGAATTACATTTGATATATTGTTTTAATCTATTTGTTGGAGCCTTTGACAATATCTTCAAATCCACAGTGAGTAGCAATACGCCAGGGCGTCAATGTTTCAAAAGAATGTTAGAAATTAGAGTTAAAACAGCTCTTCGACAACTCAGAGGAAGAATCCCCTAATTAACACATTCCAGTAGAACTGCATAAAAAATCCTGTCCAATCAAAGTCCAAAAGCATTGATAGCACTCTCCTATCAGGCCATCTATCCCAGGAGACCTCCCAGAATTCAACTCTAGAATGGCTCTTGAAATCTCAGAAAACTTACGAGAGCTCTCTAAATTCATTTTATCTGGCTCTGAAATTTGAGGGAGACCACATAAGAGCTCATCTACCGCTGATTCGTCACATGACTCCGCCTGTTACAAGTTTTAATAAAATGACAAAGCAGTAGCATTAATTTCCTTTTGATCATTTGTTTCTCTGCCATTAAGTAGTTTTAAATAGCGAAGGTGCTTCTTTTCCAGTCCAAAAAAAAAAAAAGGTGTGGGGGCATCCATGTCATTTAAATGAGTTTATCTGGCTTTAATTAAAGCTCGTTTTCCTCTTTCCTCCAATAAGTTATTTCAAAGAAATTGATTTCTTTAAATTTCTCTGGGAGATGAATCATCATTATTGCCTTGAATGTTTAATTGAAGAATATTTTCAGAAAAAAACTCTCTCTCTTCTCTCCAAGTTTCCAAAAAAGTTGAAAAGCCTGAATAAAAGAATTACCTTGAAGTAGCTTATTATTAAAATGCCAGTATGAACTATAAGATTTAATAAAATGAACATAAGTGATCATGGAAATATAGTGATGATCAGACAAGACGTCTGGTGAAATAGAAGCACCAAAAACATCCAGTCTTGCCCCTGGCATTTCATTAGAATTTAGTTTGAGCCAGGTATATTGTCTAACACCTGGAAAGCTATCTCTCCATAAATCAGTAAGACTAAAATGACCAATTAAAGACCTAAGTGCTTCAAGTGAGCTAGGATGAGGTTCCTTATGATTCCTATCTACAGCTTGATGTAAAGTACAAATAAAATCACCCACAACACAATGATAATATCCTGCAAACAATCTGATATAGCCTCAGAGAATTTTTCAAAAAAGGATGTATGTTCAGATTTCGGGCATAAACATTGAAAAAAGAAAAACTGGAATCACCTAAGGTAACATCCACTCATAGAATTATTATTTCATAGAATTATCTCAAACACAAAAGACTCACTCTGTACCCCTGGTGAAAGGAATATTTCAATTCCTGCACTCAGATTTGTACCATGACTAAGCAGTACACTACCCTTCCATTCAGTTATCCATTGCATCTAATTTTGAATATCTGTATGTGTCTTTTGTAATAAAGTGATATATGTCTATTTTAACTGTAAATATTCAAACAACGCAGTTCTCTTTTCAGCGCATTTTATAACCATAATAACAACCAATAATATTAAAGGAGCCAATTAGGGATGTCACGATACCAAAAATCTAGTAGTTGGTACCGATTCCACCAAAATTACACGATACTCAATACCAAAGTTGATACCATGGTGTGGTTTAAAAAACAATGATTTATTTATTTTTTTAAATAAAATTAAAATCTCCTGGAGGACATCCTCCTCTAGCTGATACTGGCAAAGAGAGCGAGCGAGAGAGGGATATTTTAGTTATCAAACACTGTCTGACAATGACTAATAACAAGTGCTAAGGTGCACTCCTAAACGCACGCACACGCGCACACACACCGCTTATACTCTGAATGCAAGCATTAGTTTAAATTCACTGATATGGTGGCAGGCCAAAAAGATTTATTAAAAGCATGAACATTTGAATAATTATTTGTGACATTAGGCTACATGTTGCTGACAGGACACGGGCTGAAAGGCAATGCATGGTGGTCTGTTAGGAGGTAGTTTAAAACACTGCAATGTGTTAGCATCGTTAACAAATAACTGGCTATCGCAAACATTACATGGAGTATAACGTTAGCTGGTTTCACGGCAACAATGCCAGCTGCCTCAAACAAACATAATATAGGACCGTCTTTCAGGTGCTTCGCCAAATTCCAGGTGTTTCCTCCCTTTGTTTGAAATGAATGATAGCATCGGTTGCACACGGGCAACCACTAAACTGCTTAAGCTAAGCTAATCTCCTGTACATTTTCCCTTGTGCTTGTAGGCGTTCTTCTTCTTCCTCACCACTTGTGGACTGACTAAAAGACTTGCGCGTATTTGCTGCCCCCTTCAGTTCCGGAAGAATGGCAACCTCGGTACTTTCATTAGAAAAGGTACCAACGGAACTGCAGAAAAACAAGTACCATCACGTTTTAACAATGTTGGTACCATCTTGGTACCGAAGTATCGGTTCTCTTGACATCCCTAGAGCCAATATTAAAGGAAGTCATAAGGGTGAAAAAGATAAATTAGTCTCAGTGGTATTTCACAGATCGAGTCTTCATTCATTTTTGAACATTGCACATGAATTTCTTCAGTTGATAACGTTTTGTTCCTCTAAAGTAGCTTTTCTCATGGCAATAGCACATGATTCATTGAAAAGCCTTAAATTCGGAGAGTATGTTTCAAGTTTTAGTTATTAAGATAGTATAATCCTTGCCCAATATTGCCAGTTTCACTGCAACATTCAAATCCTGATATTCAGCACTCAATAGCATAAAAATCTGTCATCTAAAAGACATTATGTGTTTCAAATCCGGACTTTTTCAACCCAGAGGAATCATCTTCATTGAACCAACAATTTTGCTGTAGCGCACAAGCATGCGCTCGAGCGTATCATTGGATATAAACAGCGGAACATTTCAAAGAATTACCTTTTTTGAGGGGTTAGACAGCAGTAGCACTGCAGTGAAAACATCTCTCACTGATATACCACACTCAACTAAATGAACCACCATAGCTAACACTTTCAGAAAGATAACAATGACCTTATTCATCCTTGACGCAGATAAAATGTTTCATGCACCAATTTCATTTCCGATTGCTAACAAGCAATCCTCCACTGACACCGAATCATCCAGTATATATTTGCAACCATGCCAGGTGGTCAGGGGTGAAAACCCCTCAGAGTTTGAACCCATACCCACTCCACAATTGAGCAAATCAAACCTACAGTATACCTGTAGTATGTTGAGTTATATGTAAACTCAGGAATAAGCACTGTTTGGCCACTCTAGAAATTAACTCTGTGTTAATATTTGGTTGGTGATGTATTGGTTCATTGTACAAAAAGACCTGTGTTCACAGAGTTTGGTAATTCCTATTGCGCAGTAAACCCAAAGATGAACTGCCACCGTTGTCCCGAATCTTATTTGTGTTATTTGAACAGTATCAAAAACACAACGGTTGGTGAGGAGGATTTTACAGATATTATATGGTAGCACTTTCTCCTAGTTTTTTTTAGGGTGGAGATTTTTTTCTGGGAGAAGTGAAACAGAGAAGAAACCTAACCTCAAAAAGACTGAGGGGTAGTTTCTGCATAAAATAGCAAGTGAAATAAGAAAGATTGATGCATTTGACAATGCTATGGATAATTGGACTATGTACTATGAACGAATTAAGCAGTATTTCAAAGCTAACAGCACTGCCGATGACAAGCGGGTGTCAGTGTTGTTGAGTGCGATAGGGTGGAAAGCTTATGCACTGCTGAGAAGCCTCACTGCTCCCAAAAAGCTTGCCAGTCTTAGTTTTGACAATATTGTGAAAATAATGCAAGAGTGTGTAGCGCCAATACCGCTGCTCATGGCAGGACAATTCAGGTTTCATAAACGGAATCAGATCAACGGATAGCCAATCGCGGTTTTTGTAGCTGAATTAAAGAAGTTGTCAGAGCACTGTCAGTTTGAGGATGGACTGAATGACGCGCTAAGAGATCGTCTAGTCTGTGGTATTTCACAAGAGAGCATACAGAAGAGATTGCTCACAGAGGCAGATCTCACATTCAAACGTGCGGTTGAAATTGCTGTCGCCATGGAAACGGCTGCCAGAGTCGCAGTAGAGCTGCAATCAGGAGTGAAAATGTCTGTAAACAGGGTGACCACTGTATGTAAAGCTAAAAAGACAATGCAAAAAGTTGAACTGTGTTACCGTTGTGACAGAGGTGGACACAAAGCAAATCAGTGCAGATTCAAAACTGAAATGTACAGAAAATGCAACAAAATTGGACACATACAAAGAGCATGTACCACATAGTGAGAAATAGAGACAGTACAAGGCTCAGAAAAAGAAACATCAGACAAAGAAAGTGATATGGGTTTGGCAAATTTAGAAATCTGAAAAGTGACTTAAAACGAGAAATCTGGCTTATACCTCTAGTGAATGAACAGACAATCATTATGGAATTGAATACAGGCTCTGCTGTATCAGTGAGGTCACAGCACGAGTTTGAAAAACCTTTCAAAACAGCTAAATTTAAGCCATTGCCTGTCACACTGAAAACATATACTGGTGAGCCCATAATTCCTCTAGGGGTGATGTCCATGACTGTAAAGTACAATGATCAACAGAGCGAATTGGATCTGTCTATAGTACAAACAGAGAGACCAGCACTTTGGGGACGTAACTGGTTGAGGAAGCTGTAGTTGGTCTGGAAATCCATAAAAAGTCTGCAAGTCACAGTTCCTGAATCATCGTGCACTCAAATGAAACTGGAAAAAGTGCTGGATGGGGCTGTAGCAGTGTTTCAATCGGGAATCGGAACTCTGAAGCATATCAAAGGAAAGTTAACCCTAAATGAGAATGCAGTACTCAAGGTTCACAAGGTGTGGCCTATCCCCTATGCTATTTGCCAGAAAGTGGAAATTGAGCTGGATCATTTGGAACCTGAAGGAATACTTTCAAAGGTTGACTGGAGTCCATGGGCAAATCCAGTTGTTCCTGTCACCAATGAAGATGGAACTGTAAGTCTGTGTGGGAATTTTAACGTCTCCGTTAACCCTGAATTACAGGCAGAACAACATCCACTACTGAGAATACAGGATATTTTTGCTACACTTTCGGGAGGACAGCTCTTGGCGGAAGCATATTTACAGAGGGAAATGAAGGAGGACTCAAACGTATTCTTGACTATCAATATTCACAAGAGCTTGTACCTCTATAAAAGGCTTGTTTTCAGTGTTGCCTCAGCACTGATCTTATGGCAAAGCGCTATGGATCAGGTACTTCAGGGTTGCTCTGGTACCCAATGTTACTACAATGACATCATCGTGACAATAGTCACTTAGCACGAGTCTTAAAGAGATTTTGCCAAATCTAACTACTGTTCTCCATCCTCTAAATGCCCTGTTACAAGCAGGTAAAAAATGGACAAGGACTAAACAATGCACACAAGATTTTCAGGAAGCGAAGAAACTGGTGATGTCAGATACAGTTCTGGCTCATTTTGACCCACACAAACCACTAAAGTTGTCATGCAACGCCTCACCTGACAGCATCGGAGCGATGTTGTTGCATGTGATGAGTGATGGGACGGAGCGCCCCATAGCTTTCGTGTCACACTCCCCCAGTACTGCAGAGAAAAACTATGCACAGATTGATAGGGAAGCTTTGAGCCTGGTATGGGGTATGAAATGATTCAATCAGTATCTGCATGGAAAAAATTTACCTTGGTTACAGACCATCAGCTGTTGGTTTCCATCTTCAATCCTCAGAAAGGAGTTTCACTGACAGCAGCAGCTCGGATGCAAAGGTGGGTTTTTTTTTTTTCTGGGAGGACATAGATACCAGATTGAATTCAAAAGAACATGCAAACATGCTAACACTGATGGGCTGTCACGTCTACCATTGGATGGGTGTGATACAAAGGCAGAGAAAGAAATCAGAAAGCACACCTGTGGATTTTTTTTTACATTTACACAACTTGAGAGTTCTCCTGTTACAGACGCAATGATTCGGAGAGAAACCAGGAGAGATCCTACAATGACCTATGTATATTCAGCTATACAGTCTTGCTGGAATACAGAGCAGAGGATTCAATTCATGCAATTCTATCAGTGTCATGATGAACTTACTCTTGATGAGGGTTGCATCATGTGGTGATTAAGAGTTGTTGTACCTCCTATGTTGCGAACTCAAGTCTTGGAGGAGCTTCATGTTGGACATCTTGGAGTGGTAACTTGCTAGAAGCTTCGTATGGTGGCCTAGTATAGATCAGCAGATCAAGCAGCTCCATGCACCATGCATTGTTCAGAATGTCAACATGTGCAAAAGATACCAAAGACTGCACTGCTACATCCTTGGGAATGACCTGCGTTACCATGGCAAAGGATCCATGTTGACTTTGCGGGTCCTTTCATGGGCACTACATTTCTGATTGTTGTTGGTGTGGGTTCAATATGGCCAGAAGTGTTCAGTATGACCTCCACAACCACTGCCCAACCGTTCTGAGAGAACTTTTTGCAAGGACTGGTGTACCAGAACAGCTGGTGAGTGACAATAGTCCCCAGTTTATATATGAGGTGTTCCAGATTTTCCTATGGAACAGTGGAATCATGCACGTGAGCTAAGTGCCCTACCACCCAGCTACAAATGGGTTAGCTGAGAGATTTGTGCAAAGCTTGAAGAATACACTGCGGGCCATGACAGATGAAAGCATCACACAATTTCTTATTTGCATACAGAAATGCAACTCATGTCACCACAAATCGAAAACCTGCCATGTTGTTTCTTAGTATGTTCCAGACAGACAGATTAAACAGTTACAAGGAGGAGGGAAAACAAGAGAGTTGGTAATTGGAGAGAGTGTGCTTGCCGGAGATTACAGAGGAGATCACAAATGGACACCTGAAAAGGTCAAAGAAAGAATAGGGCCACTCTCATATACAGTTGAGATTGCACCAGATACTACCTGGAGATGACACACTGATCAGTTGAGAAGATCAAATGTTCCTCTTGAAGGTGTCCCCGTGAGTGTGAAGATAAGTGTTACTCTACCCATGTATGGAAACCACCAAACTGTCTTGATTTATAAAAGAGGGAAAAAAGGACACCCCTGAATGGGTCATTGTAGACATGCAGTAACATATATATATATTTTTTTTTTGTATTGAAAATGTCCTTGTTTGTTTGAGATTTTCTTATTGGTTTTGGGGGTGGAGAGTGTAGTGTATTGAGTTGTATGTGAACTCAAGAATAAGCACTGTTTGGACTCTCTACAGATTAAATCTGGGTTAGTATTTGGTTGACCAGTTCATTTTCCAAAAAGACCTGTGTTCACACAGTTTGGTAATTCCTATTGTGCAGTAAACCCAAAGAAGAACTGCCACCATTCTCCTGACTCTTATTTGTGTTATTCAAACATCAAAAACAAAACACTATCTAGCAAATATTAAATACTGAAACGGGAGACATTGAGAAAAGAAAGTTTTTCACTTTAAGACGCCGTTACTCATTCACTCACACGTTCCCAACAGTCACTCCACACATGTGCATGAGAGAGAGAGAGAGAGAGAGAGAGAGAGAGAGAATAGAGATGCAGAGAGAGGGATGGAGAGATAGGACTATGACAGAGAGATGTAGATCGAGACAGAAATTGAAAGACAGAGATAGCCAGGGACAGAGAGAGAGAGAGAGAGAGACAGGCAATGAGAGAGAAAGGCAGAAAGATGGAGAGAGAGAGAGAGAGAGAGAGAGAGAGAGAGAGAGAGAAATATAGAGCAACATAGATAAAGCTAGAGGGATGGAAAAACAGAAAGATGCAAAGAAATGTAGGGAAAGACAAATAGAGACAAAGATAGACTACAACACAGAATGAGGGACAGGCAAACAGAGAGGTGAGAAAATTCAATCACGTCATTATAAAGTGTGTGCTCTGTGATTTTATCTTGTTATGCATTATGAAAAAGATTATATGTTCCTTCACAATGGATTTCATCTCTGAATCATGAGCACAATCCATTTAATGTATTTTAATTATGTTTATTTAAGAGATAAAACTCTGCGTACTGCTATAGTCCTTGATACAGGCGATATATATGTTTCTGATTCAATGACATTTCAGTATGGAGTGTGATGCATTAGAACGGTTTAAGCATTCATTTTGCATTTCTAAGCATAACAGTGTGTCCTTCAGTTTATAAGCCCTTCAGTAGTCGAGTCAAGTCTATTAGTTACAACATGGTCTGTGAGAATTTACATGAGTCAACTTGTGTGAGAGGTTAAAAGTCAGAATATTGCTGAAAATTAGCTACAGAACCCCTGAATGCTAATGTATGACAGGTAGGTTTCAGAAGATGATTAACAGGTGAATATTGGCACCTTGTTTCCCCCTAGATCATTAGTTTTTTTTCCTGTTTACTGCAGATTTTTGTTAACAGCTGCTGAAAATAGTCAATTATAACAATTTCTTTACTTTAAAAATCACTCTGACCTCCCTCTGGGGGGGGGGGGGGGGGTACAAATATGGCCACCAAGGACTACGATTCCCAGCACTCACCACTGTCCTGTTCACACTCAGCAAATTACTGATTACACTCACCTGGACGCTATCACCACTTACCACTATATAAGCACACACCCAAGCATTGTGAAGTAACACTCAGTGTATTTGTGCCTGGATTACCAAGCCTTTCTATGTGGTTTGTTCTGTTTGTGGTGTTTTACTTCCTGGTTTCTTGGATTTTGTCTCATCTATGTGACTTGTTGATCGCCTGAATTTCTGCCTCTTTTTGACTTTGACTATATTGTCTCACGTTTTGGATTGCATGCCAGCCTTTTTGAATAAACACCACCTGCAACTGCAGATTTATCCAGCACCTAACAGTATTCATGTTTGGTTTCATCCCTACTGTGTATTCTCTGGTGGTCTGGGGAAACCTGTATGTTGCTGCATCTGAATTCTTGAAAACAGACTTAAAATTTAGGAAAAAACCTGATTTTGTCCAAAATGAATGTTAAAATGATTTACATTCATTACTTTCTAACATTGCCTTAGCTTTCTATCTGCAAAGATTAATGAATTTCATCATCATTTCATTGATCATGGGTAGTTATGTGCCATAGCAAAATGGGCATAAGCCAAATCAATTCAGTTTGCAATCAGATACCAAATATCAAAATGTCCACAATGCTCCTGTGGTGTCAGATCATCAAAACAGAGAAGAGTACTTACACAGTCAAAGTTTTTAAATATTTACACAAATGACCCAAAAAGACATTAATTACAAGAAATTTAGTCAACTGAAGAACTGGACGAATGCATCAGCAGTTATTTCCCCACCAATGTTAGAGTGAACAGACATCAGTTAAGTGAAGAGATGATGATGAGGCTCGGGCTTAAATGCAGCGAGTGACTTTTACTTCAGACAATGACACATTTAAATGTAAAAGTAGGCAGGACATCTTTCAGTGGAAATTAAATGAAATTTTTACATTTAATATTTTCTCGCTTTTCACATATGCACTTTAAAATGCTGGAACTTTACTTGTCATTAAGACTACAGTATTCTATATAGTAGAAAATATTAAACTTTTAACAGGTAAAGAGATTTCCCAGGCTGCCACACCATATGTTCTGAGCGAGTCCCACTGCATTCTGGAAGCTAGTGATAATTTAAATTGCTATGACTTGTATGAAAAACTGTTATTTAGTGCTATGGTTGTGGATACAGCCTTTTCTGTGAATCACAGAGGGATTTATGTTCAGTTTGTGGCCTGTGTGAATGAGCATCACACACATCATACTCAAGGCAGTCGTTTCACTCCAGGCTGTTGTGTTCATACAGCTACAGCTGCTATTAAAGGCTTTTCTGATGGGTGAAGGAACTGTTTTATTCCATCAAGCTGTTTATCTTTATGTGCACCCTTGTATGCCCTTTATTATATATAATATAATCAAGTACTCTTGTGCTCATGTATGCATTCATGTAATTTTCTAGTTTACATTAAATGCAAAGCTTTATAAAAGTGTAGTTATGTATTCATGAGTATGGAAGTATGCTACAACTCTAAACAAACAAACAAAAAAAAACCCCCTCCTTATCATGATCTGGGCAAATTGCTCTTTTTCTATGTATTTCATTTTCACTAAATACACTGGATGGTAAAAGCCATCAGAAAAAATATCCTAGCTATTTCAGCCATTCATGCCATACCTTCCGTTTGGCTGAATCCTGTTTGCAAAAGATGACGGACAGGCCGAAGACAAATAAACATCTAGCCTCAGAGGATGGAAAGAAATAAAGAACCAAATTTAATTTTCCAGACATGAGAAAAGAAAGCGGTTAGAAAATGCTGATGGCCATGATGAGAAAGGTCAGTTAGCCGGTGATTTTCAATTTAGTTTCTATTATCTAATTCAATACTGCCTCTGTATTCTGTCCCATCTAATAAACGTATACATATATCACAGTATGGATGAGTAGTTAGAATTTATGAGAATGTGTTGACTGAGTAATCTGCGGTGTGTTTGCAGGGAGCACAGAGGGACTCTTTTTACTGCCTCTACTTAAAGACAAATGCTAAACAGATGGATGAAATGATTCTCATCTCTATGGGGTGAAAGCTCATCAGGCTCAGGTTAATCATCTGAGTCACGTCCATTCCTGATGACGTCATATGTGAGCTCATGTTTTCTTCCCACTTGATAAGATCACACAAGGGAGTCGAAAGTGAGTCTTGATTGCATTCAGCATGCTCGTTAACACTTTTTCTGAGAGAGTATTGATGTAATATCTTAATGATGAAAAAAAATACAAAACCCTGATAAGGAAGGTGAAGGCTAGGCATGCAGTGGGGTTAATCACATTTGAACTGTTTAATGGAGTGTTTGAAGTGATAATAACAATCTTTAATCTTTGTCAAATGAGGCTCAGTTTACAGGGATGAAAGAAAGGTTAAGGGCTGCTGGTATAAATGAGCTTAGTCTCCCTGACTGAAGATAAAAAAGCAGACATTTGGTGGAACCAGTGAAACACCAGTTAGATTTGTTCTCCATTTGGGTTGATATTTTCCAGGCCACTTTTCTGATACGTCCATAAGACATCATCAGCCTTCATTGGAAAGGTGTATGTGAAATACAATCCTGGGCTTAATGAACGTGAACGAGGTGGATTATGTACTCTACCATTCTTTTTTTTTCCCGCCAAAATTTGGAGGAGAAACTAAAAGCAGATAGACTAAGCAAATATTGTGCAAACAAAGTAAAAATTACACAAAACGACAAATGACAGGATTTTAAGTTTAGAGCAGTGGTCACCAACTTTCTTCCTTGAGAGCTACCTTCCTGCAGGTAGCAGGAACCAACCAAAATCTAACACACCTGTTTTAGTTTATTAAGAATGTCTTAAGGCAATGATTAGATGGTCAGGTAGGCATGATTATGATTGAAAAGTCCTAAAGTCCTTAGGAAGGTAGTTCTCCAGGAACATGGTTGGAGACCATGGTTTAAGGTTTTTTCTTTTTTAACGAAAGAGTTACCACTTTTCCTTTTATCATGTTTTTTTATATCCTGAGGAAACATGACACAAACCCAATAGACCAATATGGCCTCGAAACACTCAAAAAAGTCTTAATATGTCTAATCGTTTAAGTGTGTGTGTGCGTGTGTTTTGTTTTTTTATCTTTTACCTTTCTCTCAGATAATAATGTGAGAGTAAGAGGTTGACTAGAGGTCAATATAAATCAACAGAATAATACATTATTAAGGCTGGCTTATAAATAATTCTAGGGATGCATGGATTTTGCTGATTGAGGCTCTATGTGAAGCTCTTTCACCAGAAATGTTATTCAAAACATCATGCTCTCAACAAAAGCTGAGTAAATAGTGTCCTTCACATCAACTTTTCATCCACTATGTTTTTCTCTAGTACATTATATGTGTCTGCAGGATGATCACTGGGGATGAACAAAGACACAAACAGGGCTTGTCCATATCTGTTTCTTGTTATCTAGTCTCTCTAAAATGTGTCCCAGTGGCATGAAAAGCAAGTCAATGTTTTATTTATTATGTTTCTTTTTTCATTCAAAGTGAGTTAGTTAATTAAAGGACAACATTTTAGACAAAAAAGGAGATTAAAGTGATAAATGAGAAAGCTGCCAGAGTGTTAAATGACCCTCATATAACCAATAGAATGTAATTTACCATGTGAAGCCAACTGAATCATTGATATTGGTACTGATGCTTTGATCTGAGAAATAGTTTTAATCCTAGAAAGAAATAAAAAATGAATTCAATTGATCTATTCATCCAAATACTTAAATGTTTAGTCGCCATCAAAGAATACTGGAAAACAAAACAAAAAATCAGTTATTAATTTCTCATTCAAATTTCACTTGCAATATATTCAAAATGCACCCATATATTATTATAGATTTGTTCTGTATCAAGTAGTAAATTTTGTTGTCCATATTATCCTTATTTAGTTTGTGGACCAAAATGGTTACTTTTTCACAAATTAATCATATGATAAATGCAGAAAACAGTTCCCAAACAGTTGAAGCAACAGGTTATAATAACAGAAGTGGTAATGGAAATGGAGAAATTCCCATATAAACATTAATGGATTAATAGCCATGATCTGTGTGTCTAACTCATCATTATGTCTGCATCAACTCTTACAGGGTTACAGCCAGTTACAGCCAGTGTTTTCCTCCTTTTGGCTCTCTGCCACTGTGATAAGTGCATCTTTTTCCATCTGTCCCAAAAACAAAAGATGCTCTGACATTCGTTCTGATGCATTCAGTTAACCAAGCAAATATTCTTTCTTTATCTTATCAGCTGATATTTCTATTGAGAGCAGAGTATTCTGGACATTCGAAATCGGCTGTTGAAAACAGCGAGGTACAATTATGTTTTTCTTTGTTGTTTTTTTACAATTATAGTTTTTGTTTTAACAGCCTTAGAAGTGTGAAATGCTTGTTGTTTGTGTGTTTACTTAATGTATTACAATTAGTGCTGTACAATATGGACAAATATTACATCATATTGTGATAAATCTAGCAATGCATTAAAACAAACTGATTAACCCATGGGTTGTATGGTGCATGGCAGTGCAGCAGGTAGCGTTGCTGTCTCTCCATCCAGGGCCCCTGGGCGATCCTGAGCTTGGGTTAATGTCGGTGTGGAGTTTCTGCGCAATATGCCATTTTTTGTTTCCTCCATGTTCTCTGGTTTCCTCCCATGTCCCAAAACATGAAGGTAGGTAGAATGGCTATAATAAATTGCCCCTAGGTATGAATGAGTGTGTGAATGGGTGTGTGCGGTGCCCTGAGAAGGACTGGGTGTATTCCCTCCACATACACACTGATCCTGACTTCACCACAATTCTGACCAGTCACAAATGTCTTTTGTCAAGGTTTCAACAATAAAGGTATTGCAATATAGCTATACCGATTAACAAACAATTCATTGCTCAGCCCAAAATGCAGGTAGTAATCAAGAAAGAACTGCAAAGCCATAATATACTGTGTTTATAGAGGTAAGTAGAAGCATAATTCATTTATTTATTCAATTTCTTTCATTCAATCATCAAATGTGCTTGTGGTGACCGATTTGGCCAATTCAAAGATATCACAAGAAGGCGGAGCCAGGAAAAAACAAAACAAAACACTAAAAACATAGCCCAACACCCTGGTAGGGCAAAGGGTTTCAAGACATACATAAAAGAAACATTCAATAAAAATGGCTTTGCCCTTTGTAATGTATATCATACAGTGTCATCATATACAGTGCCATAGTACAATATGATACAACCAGCAAACATGGGCACAGAACAGCATCAGTTGATCAGAAATTCATAAACAAATTCTGAAGAACAGTTCATAAACATCTTATAAATACTTATATATTATCATACACAGCTTTGTTTTAACAATGCAAATATGTGTTCAGTATGCTTTTCTGTAATGGCGTCTTATCATATAGAGCTTCAGCAGCAATCCAATGTTTATTAAAAGCACGAGTTGGCAAACCGTTTAAGGTATCGGCACGCAGTTTAAAGCCCTGTTGGGTTTTGTTTTCTCCAGAGATGCCTTGCAATAGTGAGAGAACGCACATCTCCTCTATCTTTCAGTGATGTCCCTCTGTATGGCCTGAACCTCCACTATTCCCTAACTAACCAATGTCCAATTTTGCTGAAAAAAAAAAAATATAACCAAACAATATACAGTCCATTACTTTGTTTTTCTTTACCCCTCTTTTATATTACATCACTCCATTTAAAAAGGAAATGACCTTTCATGTTACATAGCCCTCAAGTACCAAAGAGGAAAACCATATGTGCAAACTGATCATAAATATGTCTCTTGGTAACGCACAAGTGCCTGTGGCTGTAATTAAGATAAGTCTGTTTCCGCAAACACAATACAGTAGTGCTGCTTTTAGGTGGGCGTTTTTTGAAGGACCTTGCTACTGTATGAACTGACAGACCACAGCTGTCATCCTGACAGAGCTCAGTGGTTCAGACAATAAAACAGATCATAAATATCTATGTTTGGGAAGATTGTCAAGGCATTGCTGCAGACAAGATAGTTGGTGAAAAGTGCTGCTGCCAAAATACACTACAAGTATATCTCTTGTAAACATCCATGGCTTTTCTGTCAGGGGAAACTGGTGTTTGTGCCATGGAGACCACCCAACCATCATTCTCCTCTAAAAAGATCTCTTAAAGGACTTGCACAGGATCTTGTGGAAGGCTCTGCGGAAGTCCTGGTTAAAGATGGTGTAGATGACAGGGTTGAGGGAGCTGTTGCAGTAGCCAATCCAGAAGAAGAACTTGAAGAGAGGGTCAGGGATCTCGCAAGGCTTCCGGCAGATTCCGTACAGACTGTAGCTGAAGAAAAATGGGAACCAGCAGACCACAAACACGCCCATGACCACAGCCAGGACAAAGGTGAAGCGCTTCTCACGGGCTTGTGAGATCTTCTTCCTAGACATGGTGCTCCTTCTTTTTCTGCGGGAGGAGAACAGGTCCAGGGACTTGCTGCTTGCACGGGACTTGCGGCTTGAGTGCTTGGAGCTGGAGCTGTTCTTGCGGCTGGCCCGGCGTTCTTTTCGGCCTGCTGCTGACTCACGGTGTGGCCGCTTGGCCTTCTCATCTGAGGAACTGCTGTCGTCCATTTCCGCATCAGGTTCATCCTCGGAAGGTTTTTTATTAACAGGCTGAGGTGTAGATGCACAGTGACCATTCTGCCGGCCTGAATCGTCTCGGCTCAGACTGTTTTCAAGGCGTGGTGCTTCTTCTGGCTCGTGACGCTTCTCTGACATGCTTCGAGTGCGTGTTTTGGCCACCTGGTAGATGCGTATATAGACAAGGATCATTATGACACATGGGGCAAAGAAGGAGCCAATACTGGAGTACAGGATGTACCACGTGTGGTCATTAAGTTGACACTGTGGCTCACGATCACCACCTTCGCTGCTCCGGTCCATGGAGATGAGTGGAGGGAAGGAGATCACAGCCGAGATCAGCCACACCACTACGATCATTGCCTTTACTCGGCGTGGCGTGCGCTTCAGGTTGTATTCTACTGCCTGTGTTACTGACCAGTACCTGTCTAGGCTGATGGCACACAGGTGAACAATTGAGGATGTGCAGAAGAGGACGTCCAGTGCGAGATAGATATCACACCAAACTTGTCCAAAAAACCAGTAACCCATCAGTTCGTTTGCCAGAGAGAAAGGCATGATCAGGGTGGCCACCAGGATGTCTGCAGTAGCCAGAGACACCAGGAAAAGATTCTGGGGAGGTTTGAGCGCTCTGCTCGTCAGCACCGCAATCACCACCAGTACATTCCCAACTATAATAAACAAAATGATGAAGCTTACCAAACCGGCGAGTCCTATCACAGTGGCCAGAGTGTAGCGACTGGTAGAATTCCCACTGAAATTGGAATAGTCCATCCCGCTGAAAAAACTCAAGTTATCCATGGCAGAACTGTTTGTTTTATTTGTTCGGAAATCCTTAGTGGGTGTCTTTCTAAGCGTAAAGGCAGCGCACCGCTGTATTACCGACGTCCCTTCTGGAAAACGTAGCCGTTTTCCCTGCGTTCCTCCTCTTCTGCCTGTCCGTTACTTTCATCTCGTTCCCGTCTCCGCTTTTTCCTTACTCGCAGAATTCCTTATACCAATTGCTCCATTATTATTATTATTATTATTATTATTATTATTATTTAAAAAGAGTTACTCTGTGGATGGTATCACGAATATCACTGTCACCGACGGACACGGTGCTCCACGCGCCCTACTCGCCATCCACCGACTCTGCTCTCCTCAGCATCTCTCTCTCTCTCTCTCTCTCTCTCTCTCACACACACACACACACACACACACACACACACACACACACACTGAAACGCCTCGCCCGCCGCGCACCGTCCACGTGCTGGCCAGGTTAACGTAGCTCCGCCCCTGCAAAGTCAAAAGGGAATCTGCCATAATCTAATATTTGTCCTTTAATCAGGCTGTAGGGATTCTGTAATTGCACCTGAGCCGGTGGATTGTGCGCGTTTCCCTCTTGTTACCGGCTTCTTTACACCGCGGTAAGTTGGTTATATATTGGACGTTAGATTCACATTCGAGATTCGGAATTCAGTTTGTCTAAAAATAAACGCACAAAAAAGACAAAATGTCTATTTTCTTACTTCTTTTTTCCCGTTACAGCCCGTGGAAGCCAATCTTTCGGAAACGCAGGTCATCAGCACTTCATAGTAAAGGAGTCAGTAAGGGACCGTCGAAAAAGTGCATGACCTGGGCAGCTGTATAAGATTCTACCAAGATTAGTCATCTATTTTGCTTGATATCTAATGTATTGTAGTGTTAGGATACAGTCTGGAGTCAGTACTTAAAAGTGTTAAGTTTTACACTGTAGAGTCAGTGTTTAAAACTCATTTTTGCTCAAAAATGCAACATTTTTAAAATATGCCTTATTCATCCTTTCTCCCTGTGTTATTTTTTTAGTTATTTCGTTTTGTGTATTTTGTTTTTCAATTTTGAAACTAAAAACGAATGAACACGGACCAATAATGAACAGTATCATAGTGAATTTGGGTTTACATGTGTAACTCATACAGTCAAAAAGTTATTGATATTTGATATATTATCGTTTATATTAGAGTATTATATTATAGAGTGATAGTTATTGAATTCTGATTTATTTTTCATAAAAAATGTAAATAATTTTTAATTTAGTTTTTAAAATCTATTTGCTGTAGTTACAAGTAATGATAGAATATATCAGTGGTTTTCAAAGTGGGGGCCGCCAGGGGGCGCCCGGGGGGCCTCAACGATTTTCTGTGAAAAATAAATACATGATTTTCTCTTTCTCACTCTCAGACAAACACACACACACACACACACACACACGATCAATTCATAATCTATTGTAATGTAAAGATGCAAGATGTAATTATTAATAAAAAAGAGGGGCATATATTCAGAAGTCTGTATTTTTAATGTGTTTTAAAGACATCTTGCAAAAGGGGGGCCTCGGTCAAATGTTAATGCCATTTGGGGGGTCTTGCCCTGGAAAAGTTTTGGAACCACTGGACTATATCATAGTGCAGTATCTTTTATTTTTGTGAATTATTTTAACAAAAGATCAAAAAGCTAAACAATAAAAATACCATTTTCACAGCCTTCTTTGCTCATATTTACCAAGGGTGATAGATATTCTGTGAAGTAGACTACTATAATCTTATACAGTTGCCCAGGTCATGCACTTTTTACACGGTCCCTTACTGACTCCATTACTATAAAGCGCTGATGACCTGCGTTTCTGAAAGATTAACTTCAGCTGGCTTTAACGGGAGAAAAGTTAACCATATGTTCAATTGTACTTGGTTCTTTGCCCAACTCCTGAGTAAGAAAATACACATTTTGTCCTTTTTGTGTGTTTATGTATTGAGAAATAGAAGAGAGAATCTCGAATATGCAGCGAATGTCCAGTATGAACCCAACTTTACCGCGGTCTCCTTTACGCCCACAAGAGCGCATGCGAGGTGCTTTAAGTAGTTACATTTTGTATCACACTAACAGAAATATTATTAATCCTATATTTCATAATTTAACGTGATGGTGAATTAACATGTCGGAATCAATGTAGATGAAGACGACTATGGGCTGAACAACGGTGCGCTTTTGCGCGCCTCCAAATCAACCGTGAGCTGCGTGAGATGAATAAATAGCCGTTTTTCAAATTGCAAAATAAATCCTTTGCACTCAGATTTCACCTCTTTGCTCGTCGTACTTGGCAACATGTGATAACACATGACATTGGCGTAATTAAAAATGCGTCCTTATTGTAATCCAGCACGCGCCTTAAATTGTCTATCTATTTATCCTCAGTCCGTATGGAAAATTCATAGAGCGCAATCATCAGTGTTTATGTTACTCTGACAATATGTTTAAACCCAATTGCACATAAATGCACCCTAAGATCTCATTCAGCTAAGTAAAATCAATTCATCCCTGAAAATATTGCTGTGCTTATACCTTTTTAAATGCTTACTAATGATGACTTTCTATAAGATCAACAAACAAGCATATATTAATACTTAATGCTTTCATTATGATAAATCAATCAGTCATTAATAATTGCACACTGCAATAAATGTACTATTAAAGTTACACCATTAAAGTTTCCACTAAAGTACTGTTCATTTACAGTAAATTTTTTCAGGTACAGTAAATATTTACAGTCTTTATATGTCAATGTATGTTCCCATTAATATACAATATCAAGGACCCAACCATGGCAGCTTGGCAACACTGGGATGTGAACACAAAACTGTATTGACGAGTAGCTCCAAGGCTTACCCACTGAACTCCCTCCACCACTGAATTTCTAGTTTTTACTAACATTTGAACTTGCATCAAAGAGGGTTTGTGTTCATTTAAAATAGTCACTAAAATTAAGGGCACAGAAAGGATTGACTAATTTCAGATATTGACACAAAGACAATCTTTAGTATCCTCATTCATGCCTAAAACATTAGATATCCCACTACGCATTGCATTTTCTGCTCCTTTAGTGTAAATAAACCTATTGCCAAATCGTTTATAGTACAATCCTGTACAACAGTATGTTGCTGTGCATTAGACAAGTATTAACATCTTGTTCATTAAAGACTTTTTGTAAACAATCTAGGTTAAACCAAACTTTAGGCTAAGACAGTTCTTAATTCCAAGTCAATGCCACTAGCATGATCAAAATCAAATGTTATAAAATCTCCACAAGGTTCATCCACTGAAGCACACAGTATGGACTCTCACATATAAGAGTAGTTCAATAGTAGCAATTATTTGTATTTATATTATATTCTGTGTTGTGGTTTAGTTTATAGTATATTACACCTTATCATTGGGGTTAAACTACTGTGCACTGATTCCTAACACGTCATAATGGAAATTATGTTTATCAATTCTACAAGTCATCATAATTAACAGAGTGAATTAGTGAATAGTTAACTATTACCATTATTAATGGCAATTCATAAATGACTTAGGTGACTGTTAATGTGTATGCTTCATTATTAACTAAATACATGCATGTATTAATTCATCATTATAAAAGTATTAATTAAGCATCAATATGTGCTCTAAATACATTGATCTGAGTACCTGAGTCTGCACTGATCTAAACTAAATCCTGCATATTTTGACATGTGCAATCCTAACCAGAATTGCCAACAAAGTATCTGTCAGTAATCGCTCTGAGACTCTACTGCTGAAGGTCATCTGTGTTAATTATTGTTGCTGGAATTTCATTTGCAATCGTGCATCATTAGTAACTCAGAGGCGTAGCATTTACAATGATCTAATTTAACATGAATTGAAATTGAGTAACGCGCTTTCTCTGATTTATAAGGCAGTCTACATTACATTCAGCACAATGAAACATTTAGTCTAAAGTCTAGCTGTTTTTGTTTTTTACTTCCCTTTTATTTATTTTTATTTGGTTTACCCTTCCTTGTGAAACGTTTAAAATTAAGGACAGCTGTGTACAAATAAACTTGTCTTTCCTAAGTAGTTCCCATTAATCAAGGCTGTACTTGAATGATGATCAGCCAGAGCAGCAGTATTGACCTCAAACACTCAGAAGGAGATGCCATTAGCATTCAGTGTCTATTCCACATGGGTGTTTGTTAAATTAGGAGACAATGATACAATCCTAAATAATTTCAGCTAGCAATGCCAGAAAAAACGTGGCTCGTAGATTTTCATTTGGCAGTGAGCAATGAAGTGGCTACATTTATGCATCCACTGTCATGCATCCATTCTCTAGCAAATTGTATAGCTTTAGAGAATCATATGCAGTCCACTCAATTCTGCTGCTTATAGCTATGATGTTTACACCCCACTGCACTACCACAGCGCACTCTTAGACTGTATTCTTTTTTTTATATATATTTATTCTCATTTTATTAATTTATAATGTTTAATAACTTTAAGTGTACTTTCTTACTCTCTGTGCTGTTGTAATATTTGAATTCCCCTCTGGGATGAATAAAGCGAACTATCTACAGTGCTGTGAAAAAATATTGATTTCTTCTGCTTTTGTGTATATCTCATACTGAACAGTTTTAGATCTTCAAATGAAATACAACGTAATACAACCTGAGTAAACACAATATACTTTTATTTATTTATGTTTTATATTGAAGCAAAAAAAAAGTTATCCAACACCTATCACCCATGTGAAAAACTAATTGCCCTGCTTAAACGTAAAATCTGGTTGTGCCACCTTTAGCAGCAATGACTGCAAACAAATGCTTCTGATAACTGGAGATCAGTCTTTCACTTACTTCTAGGACTAGGATTTGCTCATACGCTTTGGATCATTGTCTTGCTGCATAATCCAGTTGCGCTTGAGCTTCAACTTATGGACTGAAGACCGGATATTCTCCTTTAGGATTTTCTGGTAGAGAGCAGAATTCATGTTTCCCTCAATTATTGCAAGTTGCCCAGGCCCTGAAGCAGCAAAGCATCCCCACACCATCACACTGCCACCACCATCCTTGAGCGTAGGTATGATGATCTTTTTGTGGAATTCTGTGTTTGGTTTACACCAGATGTAATGGGACCACTGTCTTCCAAACTGTTCCAATTTCGACTCGTCAGTCCACAGAACATTCTCCCAAAAGGTTTGAGGATATGTTTCAAGGTGTGTTTTGGCAAAATTCAGATGAGCCTTAATGTTCTTCTGGGTTAGCAGTGGTTTTCACCTCACCACTCTTCCATAGATGCAAGAAAGGCCTGTAGGTCCTTTGATGTTGTCCTTGGCTCTTTTGTGACTTCCTGGATGAGTTGTTGCTGTCCTCTTGGAAGAATTTTGGAAGGTCAGCCACTTCTAGGAAAGTTCACTACTGTGCCGAGTTTTTTCATTTGGAGATAATGGCTCTTGCTGTGGTTCTTTGGAGTCTAATGCTTGCATCTAGTCCAGCTGAGCCCCATTATGAATGCAGTTTCATAGATTTGGGCAGTTATTAACTATGGGGGCAAATGCATTTTCACACAAGCCCGGTTGGTATTGGATAAAGTTTTTACTTCAATAAATAACTATCATTTAAAAACTGAATGATGTGTTCATTTTGTGTTCTGGCTGCCTTTGTTTTAATTTCTGAAACAATTTAGTATGAGATGTACACAAAAACTAGTAAAACCACTAAGAACTTACAGTGGCACCTGTTATGGGGTGTATTTACTCCGGTTGCTTTTGTTTTATCTTTTAATTTCTGCAACAATTTAGTGTGAGATATACACAAAAGCAGAAGAAATCAGAATACATTTTCACAGCATTCTATCTATCTATCTATTCGACTTTCTTAGAATGTGCCAAGATTTCTAAGCAACTCATTTGGGACATCTATTGTCTTTGTGTGAACAAAATTGCATTTGCTCTTCTTAAGAGTACAAGGGCTGTGGATGACTCACATGCCAATCAGTGCTTTGTGGTTGGCGGTGTTTTCTCATGTGTGCTTGTCTGTGCACGTGTTATTATGAAACAAGGAAGACAGAACACTGCGATAAGTTTACTTTGAACACGCTCCCCTCTCTGTTCCCTTGTTAACACTTTCTTTGTTCCTATGTTGACACCTTGAATCCTTCCCAACCAGGTACAGACAGATAAAGCCCCTCACCATTTGCACATTCCTTTGTCTCCCAGAATACCATTTGTGTGCATTTACATACCTTCCCGAATAACATTTGCTCATATCCCTACAACTTCCTGAAAACCATATATGTTGTTGTTCCTGTCTTACATTGATATGCTTCCTCTTTTATGCAAATATGTCCCTCCACCTAGCCAATCAATAGTTAACCCATTTGTCTCTGTTGTGTGTCAAGATGATAAACTCAGCAAAAAATGAAACGTCCTCTCACATTCAACTGTTTATTTCCAGCAAATTTCTGGGACAGCTGTGGCTCAGGTGGTAGAGCGGGTTGTCCACTAATCGTAGGGTTGGCGGTTCAGTTCACGGCCCGCATGACTCCACATGCTGAAGTGTCCTTGGGCAAGACACTGAACCACAAGTTGCTCCTGATGGCAAGTTAGCGCTTTGCATGGCAGCTCTGCTACCATTGGAGTGTGTGTGTGTGAATGGGTGAATTAGACACAGTATAAAGCCCTTTGGATAAAAGTGCTATACAAGTGTGCCATTTACCATTTACCAGTCCCTGCTCAAAGGGGAGGTCAATATTAAAAATAACAGTCAGTCTCTGGTGTGACCTCCAGCTGCTTTAAGTACTACAGTGCATCTCATCCACGTGGATTGCACCAGATTTGTCAGTTCTTGCTGTGAGATGTTACTCGACTCTTCCACCAAGGCATTTGCAAGTTCTCCATCACGTCTGAGGGAACACATGGTTACATGTGGTTTGCCACTGCATGGACGATCAGCTGTCCTTCCTGTCTCTCTGTAGCACTGTCTTAGGTGTCTTACAGACATTGCAGCTTATTGCTCTGGCCACATTTGCAGTCCTCATGTCCCCCTGCAGCAGGCCTATGGCATGTTCATGCAGGCAGTGCCGGTTGAGCAAGTTGCGTAGGGCCTTCGAACCATCAGGGGCCCCCCTTGATCTCGTATATTATTTACCGTTGGTAAATATTTTTTTATAACATGCAAATATAAATACGGATTCAGCTTTAGAGGAGTCATGTAGAATTTTTTAAAAAAAATACATGATTATATTTATTAAATTACTGTTTTGGACTCTGATATCATGCGCAGTGTGACAGGTAATGACATCATCAACATGCGTTTTGACATATGCCTATGGCTTCCAAACGAAGCTATCCATCGGGAGCAGAAAAAAGAAAGAAAAAGAAACATGATGCAAAAGAGCAAGAAGTACTTAAGGTATGTATTTTTTGTAATATTTAAAATTCTTATGTAGTCTTGACAAACCATGTAATGAATTAATTAAGAACAATACTCCAGTCAGTCCAGATCAACAGATTCAACAGATCAACAGATTCAACAGTAGTCCACTGTGTTTCGTTAGAAATGTCACATGATGAAATGTAATTTTCAGTTTGTGTCGGCATACATCAATAATCAAAATGAACTGTTGATTTATTTGTGTGTGTTTATTATAAGCTTTCTTGAGTAAACTATATTTATCAAGCTTTTGTTTTGTTAGTGAATTGCGCATTGGAAAATAATTTCAGCTGTTTAGAAATAGTTTTTCTGACTGCTAGATAGTGCCAGAGTATTACTTTCAGAAAGCATTTATTTAGCTGTCAACCAAAATTTGCAATTAATTTACTTAATTGTTTTTACTGCTAGTTTAATGTTTTGTCAGTCTTCATTCATTTAGGCTTGTTAATTGAATAATTAAATTTTATTTGTTACAGTTTATAGGTGTGTTTATATTTCTTGTGTAAATTTTACTTTTATCTTTTGCAGTTTTAATATGATATATAAATAAGCAAAACATTTTTTTTAAATAAGCCAATTGTTTTAGCCAACTGTGTATGGACCATTATTTTTTGTATTTGCCCTAAGGTTTGATTCTCAAATTTGTGACTAAGACCAGCACAGACTCCAGTAACGTCCAGCCAGCTCCAGAGGGCTCTAGCATAGACTCCGGTGATGTTCAACCAGGTGAAGCAGGTACAAGTACAAACCATAGTAATGTACAGACAACAAGTACTCTGCCAGTAGACCCTGCAGACTGGCCTTCTGTATTAACCGACTGTTTTAGTATTTAGTTACATAGAGGGCCATTCAACCCTAGACCAATGTAATAGACACGTGAAAGGGTGGTGAAAAGGTTTCCAGAAGCTGGCTTTCCTACTCTGTGAATTACAACTCAGTATTTTGCTTGTGCTGCAAGCTCTTTGCGATCTAAGCTATTAAAATGGTCACCGAAGGTGTGAGTGATTGGACAAACATCACCTCTGTTTTAAGGAGTCATGAAATTAGCACTGAGCACTGAAGCAACATCAAACTATTGGCAAAACTCAGATGGCACTCACAGAGGCAGAGAGAAAGCCATGACGAGATGTCCTTACCCGTTTGATTTGTATCATACAGTCTCTTGCAGAAAGAAATTTGGCATTGAGAGGATCAATTGACAAACTCCACCATCCTGATAATGGAATTATTTTGAAGGAAGTTGAACTACTAGCAAAATTTGATCCATTGATGGAAAATCATCTAAGCAGAATTCATGACGGGGAAACTCATACTCGCTACCTAGGCAAACATATCCAGAATGAGCTGATACAGGTGGGTAGTGGTAAAATTCTGGAGGCAATTGTTGCAGCTATCAAGCAGTCAAAATATTATTCCATCATTCTTGGCTGTACACCTGACATCAGTCATTTGGAGCAAATGTCTGTTATTCTTAGAAATGTTTCTTTGAAAACAGAATCGACCATCCATTAGCATTTTCTTGGTTTTGTGAAAGTGGAGGAAATAACAGTCTGTCTAAAGTCATAAACTTTCATAGTTTATGACTTTAGACAGGCTGTTACTCCAATTTCAAAACTGCACAGGACAAGCATATAATGATAATGAGTCTTTATTAATCACATATACACATGCACAGTGAATTTTTTTTCTTCACATACCCCAGCATGTTAGGAAGTTTGGGTCAGAGCACAGGGCCAGCCATGGTACAGTGCCCCTGGAGCAGAGAGGGTTAAGGGCCTTGCTCAAGGGCCCAACAGTGGCAGCTTGGCAGTGCTGGGGCTTGAACCCTCAACCTTCCAATCAGTAACCCAGAGCCTTAACCCTCAACCCACCACTGCCCTTATGACAATGGGACCAACATGATGGGCACATGCCAAGGTGTCCAAGCTACTTAGGTTGCTGAAGCAAAGTCCAAAAGCATTGTGTGTACCATGTTGGGCCCATACCCTAAATCTTGTGGTATCAGATGCTGTCAAATCCTGTAAAGATGTTCTTTGGTTTTTTGGATATGTGGAGAAGATTTTCACATTCTTCTCAGGCAGTACACAGTGATTCTGAAAAAGCATGCCAATATAACTGTAAAGTCATGGAGTGACACAAGATGGGAGAGCCAGCTCCAAAGTATTCATGCTTTGTACATTTTTGGCTGGATATTTCCATTAACTACTTTCACTGAAGTGTAATCTCTCAGTACTTTGTCCACACCTGATGCAAGCAAGCTGTCAGATATGAAGCTTGGGGTACAAAGAAAGCCCACATTCATTATAGACCCAAATAAATGTGTTACAACATGTAATGGGCAGGTACAAACAAACAAACAAAGAAAATCATACAGTATGATTTTTTTGTTGTTGTTTTTTAAAAGACAACACACATTTCTATAAAAAAAAAGAACAACAATCATTCATGTTTAGGCCACACACACTTCAGGTTTAAATTTAGATACAGTTATGAATATTTAGAGCTCTAAACGGATACAAACAGTGCCCCTGAGTTACTCTCCTAGTATATATAGATTTTGTGTGTGTGTGTGTGACAGGGCCATTTAGATGTGCCAGGGACGACCCCAGGGCCCGCTGTTCTTCTCTAAGCTGATTTCTATTGAGCTTTCCTACATTGTAATCATTAAGTTACCCTTGGGCCACACTTGTGTCCATCTAATTGTGTGTGTGTGTGTGTGTGTGTGTGTGTGTGTGTAAGTAATTCATATAATTATCTCAAGGCCAGTATTGCTCTTCTGTCCTTCTTAGCTTCGTGCTTCTTTACACGTGACTGAGTTTAACAAGAAATGATGTCACACCAGCTTGTACTTTTGTGCTCTTTATCTGTTTCTTCTCAAGTGACAGATGAAAGCAGATGCAGTTTTAAAACTTCACCTTTAAGGATAACATGATCGTAATGGGTATATCAGCCCACTGTATACACATGAGCATGTAGTATTTATCAGAGAACAGCCAGAGGCAAGTAGATGTCTTTTAATTGGAGGTTTTCCAAATATTATAAGCTCTATTTAGAGAGTATTATTATCTCAGGGTGACTCTTATTTCTCCCCTGTGATAAACTGATTGCATTTATGAAAGACAAGTTAGCTCCTTCCTCTGTCAAACATATTTGAATCATTAATTTATTTTAGCTTGCAAAAATGAAGCTGAGCTTTATACCTGCATCTGTCTTTATAGTGATTATAGTCACTTTAATTAGCACGCAGCATTGTGTTTATTTGTGTTTATTTGGTTGACTTTATTTCTTTATTTGTCCTCTTAATGGGCTCCCATTGATGCATGGACACAAAGGAATACTGTTGAAAAACAGTATAACTCAAACGTTTTTTGACTATCAAAGCATCCAAAATCTGGTGATTACCATGAGTATTACAAAAATCTGTGAACATTCATTCGAAACTACATCGTGCCCCTAGGTCTCCATAAGATCTGAAGGACCAAACTTAATGGTTCATTATAACACTGTAGGTTCTGCAAAGGACCTTCCTCTTGTCAAGAAACATTTCTCATTGTATAAGGTTCTTGAGTTGAGCTACATATTTTTTTGGAGATTAAAGAAGTTCTTTATGGTTCATTATAGGTTCCTCAGAGCAGTGTATTGGTTCTTCAAGGTATCATCCCTTAACAGGTTAAAATGAACGCCAAAAGGTTCTTTGTGGGACCGGAAAGGTTCTCCTGGCATCACTCTTAAGAACCTTACTTTGGTTCCTTAAAGCAGTGGTTCCCAAACTGGGGGTCGTGACCCCAACTAGGGGTCACTAAAGAATCTTTAGTAAAGATTTATGATGGGGCCGCCAAGGTCACTCTAGTTTGAGGATTACAAGTGAAAGAAATAATGGTCTAAAAAAAAAAATTAAATAGAATGATAAATAAATCCATTTTGAGTATTGTAATAATAGTGTGTAAGAAAATATGAAAAGAGAAGCCATTTCCTTAACATTCAGAATTTTTTAGCTGTGTACCATGAGAGTGGGAAAGGAGGGACGCATCTTTTTAAAAAAATGCGGCAATATTCACGTTGCTCGGATGTGGCTCGGTTGGTAGAGCGGGTTGTCCACTAATCGTAGGGTTAGCAGTTCGATTCCCGGCCCGCATGACTCCACACGCCGAAGTGTCCTTGGGCAAGACACTGAACCCCAAGTTGCTCCCGATGGCAAGCGCCTTGCATGGCAGCTCTGCTACCATTGGTGTGTGAATGGGTGAATGAGACACAGTGTAAAGAGCTTTGGATAAAAGCACTATATAAGTGCGCCATTTACCTCTGTACAATAGTACAGTAAAAGACAGAATCGATAGAATGGCAGATGATATTGAGAACATGTTGGTTGATAAGTTAAAGATGCACCCATTTTCTATCCAACTTGATGAAATTTCCACTGTGGCAGATGAAGCAGTACTCATTGCATCCGAAGTAAAGCAGGACATTCTTTTGTCTGTTAATTTGCCAAACAACAACATGAGGAGAAGATAATTTCCATGTGATTGATGCATACTTTACCAAGCACAACATAATTTAGTCACATGCTGCACAGATGGAGCTGCTTCAGTGATGGGGAAAAATAAGGGCTTCAATGCACATGTGAAGGAAAAGGCTCCTCACTGTCTTGTGTTTCACTGTTTGATACACCGTCAAGCAGTACACCCGTAAACAACTCTCTGATGAGCTGAATGAAACGCTCAAGACGGTTGTAAAAATCGTCAACACACATCTGATATTATGCATGTAATTAAAAGCGCTGTATAAGTATAGACCAATTACATGTCCATCGCATCCTTGCGACAGCTTCCTGATCCGGCCATGATAATGATTTCGATACATTCTTCTTTTGTCAAAGGCATTCTTAAAGGCTGTCTGAAAAAGTATATATAATATAAACCAAGTATGAAA
The DNA here is from genome assembly GCF_023375685.1 of Ictalurus furcatus. Taxonomy (NCBI): domain Eukaryota; kingdom Metazoa; phylum Chordata; class Actinopteri; order Siluriformes; family Ictaluridae; genus Ictalurus; species Ictalurus furcatus. Next base: position 29,007,950 of record NC_071257.1, on the reverse strand, counting down.
AATTTTAGAGGACATTTTGTTAAAAAGAGCACATGGTGGCTTAGTGGTTAGCACGTTCGCCTCACACCTCCAGGGTTGGGGGTTCGAGTCCAACCATGTCCCTGTGTGTGCGGAGTTTGCATGTTCTCCCTGTGCTGCGGGGGTTTCCTCTGGGTACTCCGGTTTCCTCCCCCAGTCCAAAGACATGCATGGTAGGCTGATTGGCATGTCCAATGCTCCCTGGGATAGGCTCGAGGTTCCCCATGACCCTGAAGGAAGGATAAGCGGTATAGAAGATGGATGGATGGATGGATGGATTTTGTTAAAAAATTCCTTTATGTATGGAGACTTTTGAGACACCATGGAGAATGCAATAGTGATTAAAATGTTTTCCAATATAAAAGGCAACATCTGCTTTCTTGTCTATTTGGAGAAAAGTCAGAAAGTGTTTCAAAGTCAATGTTTGGTGTGACAACGCTTTGCTTTTTCAGAATACCTCAGGTACACATTGTGCAGTTTTATAAGGAAACTAAGTTTTACTAAGAGTTCTTCTGGAGACTTTGACTGTTGCACTTGCTTCTGTTTTCAGAGAGGACATCCTTCATTTGTATCTGAAAAGTGGTCAATGACATATGTTACTCTCTTTCCTGATATACAAAAAAGGTAACATTTTATTTTTTGTTGTAATGTAATGTTTGGAAATCTAAAGTGGTTTTTTTTTTTTTTTTTTTTTACTTTGAATAATGATTGAATAATGCAGAAGTAATACAATAAACATCTAAGACAAAATTTGTGTTACAACTTTGAGTGCCTAAGACACAGTATTGAAGTTAGCCAGGTCTACATGGAACCAAATGCTCTCCTGGGGTGGAGAAATGATAAATTCATTAGCTAGCCTAACAGGCTAGTAATAACAATTCCATGTTATGGTTGCCCAGAAACCTGACTGACTAGGCTGAAAAGTTGTGACTAACATATGGAACAAGTGATCATTATGCTCTTCTAACAAAGTTTCTAGTTTAGCGCATTGTGATTGTGTCCTCAACAAAAAGCCAGCAAGCCGCTGGTGGGCGTTTGTGTTGAAGTGACTGTGTCGAGTAACAGGAGAGCTAGGTGATGGCATTGTGTATTTTCACATACCTCCATTTTCCTCATCCTGAAAGATTGTCTGATATCTGTGCATGCTGATTAATCTGCCTTGTAAAATTGCTCTATTGTGATAACTTCTACCAAGCCAGAATATAACACAACCTAAAGACAACATTTAGGCCCAAAATGCGACTTACACAATGTCCTCCATACCTCAAACGCTAAGACATGTATCTGAATCTGTTTCTTTGGTTTGGCAATGCACCTTTAAGGCTAATGTAATACAATTTTCTATTACTGCTCTAGTACAAAACCAATGAAGCAGGCTTCAGACACCAAACATGTCTCAACATGTATACTGGACCATGCAATGCTTTACCAAGAAAATACACAGATTAAAATAAGTACACATTGATCAAGGTCACATGAACTAATTCAAACAAAAGAGGTGTTAACAGTGACTATGTTTACATGGACAGCAGTAATCTAATTATTGACCTAATTCTGAATAAGACAATATTGTGATTAAGGTGTTTACATGAGTCGCGTTAAGAATACTCCTTTCATGTACTCGTTTTACATGTTATAGAACAGAGAGCGATGAACAGCACACGACATTACGGCACCGCGCCACGCCATTTGACGTTTCTTCCAGAATTTCACTGTATTACACTGTATTCACAGTAATACACGTCGATACTGCGACTAAAACAGGAATATTCCACATGTCATAATTTGATTTACCTCGAGTATGACCTTAATCAGATTAAGGTAATTAAAAATTGCAGTTTACATGCTAGTTTCTCAATCAGAGTATTGTCTTAATCAGGTTAATATTGGTTTATTGTTGTCCATGTAAACATACTGAATGGGAGTGTGGACAGAAACAAGAAATGTTCACTGGATGTAAAAGAAAAAGTCACAGAGTGCTCACTTTCTAAAGGCATTACTCTAACCACCCCTCAGTCTTAAATTACCTGAAGCAAATTTTCAGCTTTTCTCTCTGATACAGAGATAACCTGCTCATTAACCACAGCTAAAGGTGAGGCCATATTGCCTGTGGGTGTTAGACATCACCATAAGTCACAGATGGCTAACAGCCTGACAGTACAAATGCTAGTGTTAAATGAAAACCGGTCAGGTACATAATGATCAATGATCAAAAGATACACAATATATACACATTACTTTTACTGTGCTCCTGCACAAGGGTGCTAAGCCTGGGAATGCTGCAGGAATGACAAAAAATAGTCCTCACCATGAGGATTACTGCTCCAGGCATGATTCTTTTGTTTAGTTCTATGCATCATGTGTTATAGCTGAGCAAATGAAATGATATTTTCAGTTGATACTGGATATTACAGGATGCCACTGAGTCCAGGGAGTACAGTATGTGTGTGACTGAATTTGGCTTGAATGAATAGTATGTGCCTGATTGAAATTGTCAAATATCTATTTTGAGGAATCATCCTTCTTACACACTGCTTATCCTACACAGGGTCATGGGAAAGCCTATCCCAGGGAACTTGGGGCACATGGTGGGGGACACCCTGCATGGGGTGCCAACTCAACAGAGGGCACAATCACACAGACATTACAGACAAATTGGAAATATCAATCAACCTACAATGCATGTCTTTGGACTGGGGAGGGAACCTGAGCACCTGAAACCTGGGGAGAACATGCAAGCTCCGTGCACACAGGGCGGAGTTGGGATTCGAACCCCTAACCCTCGGAGGCCACCATGCCCCCTTTGAGGAATAATGTAATTTTCAAATAAAAAACATACATACTTCTATTAAAAATCAAACAGTTTTGCGTGAAATCCCCACGCATTGCCATTTAATTAACTTATATACAGTTCGTTTGAAAGGAAGATTATGCATGCTGAATTATGTCTTAATTTCTTGTACCAGCGAGGATGTGAGTAAGGTCACACACTTATCCTCACTTGGCTTCTTATGAGATAGGAGTTAATTAGGATGTCTTTTCTTAATTAATATCAGGTCTGCATGTGGGAGAAAATAATATTTAGAGACTACCTAATCTACCGGATGATGAATATGTGATTAATGAATTGAAGATAATCACAAGATACCAGGCTGCAATCCTAATCAAGAGATTTAAATTATGAGGTTCCTGGATTGAATCAAAGCTTTTGGATGTAAACCTTTTTTCTGCTTCCTTTTTTTTTGTGTGTGTGTATTTTGTCTTTAATTTATTTATTCATTTTCATATGGCTCATTTACATGTGATTCATTTACGTATGATTCATTTACATGTGATTCATTTTCATGAGATTCATATTCATTTTCTGCTTCCTTAATGGTTTCCTAAATCATAACCAATCGTTCAGGGTTCTGAAGAATCAGTTCAATCTGGGATGGCTCTGACACTGATGTATTAGTATGTAGGCATGTTCTAATTATTAGAACCAGGGTTTCATATTATTAGACTAAATAAGGTTCTGATATCCTTCTGCTGCAAAATCTGAAATGTCTGCCAATGTCCCTGTGTCTGATTAAATCACATAGATCTTCTTATTATTAGAACCTGGTTTTAATTTTATTTGGAATACATGACAGATCAAGGGAGTTGGTGTTGCATTATGAAAGTAGTTATACTTGGCCTCCTCCAGAATGCTGATCTTGGGACATCTTCTCTGCGAGCTGATCCACAGAATTTTTCATATGGAACTTTGATGGATATATTCCAGTATGTTCGGGTGTCTACTTTATACAGTCCATGAGTCATCTCCATACAGCAGAGTGATGGGCACAATGGCTTTGCATACCGGGTGTTTGGATTGGACCTGCAGATCACGATCCTTTGTGTACCTAAATCCTAAGATTAAATGACAGATCTGATCATTAGAACTTGGTCTTAGTATTAATAGAACTATATTAAGTTTTGATATGAGCTCAAAAGTCAGAACCAAAAGCCCATATTTGCCAAAGAATGATCTCATTATTATGAGAATTTGCTTTTAATATTATTGGGACTACAACTGGTATAAGTTCAAATATCCTTCCCCAGCAGTGAACATAAAACTGAGCAGTCCTGAAATTCTCATGGCATTTATTTATTTATTTTTTTTAAAATTGTAGCCAATTAAATAATTAGAAGAGGATTTATTGACCAAGCTTCATTTATATTGAATTAAATTATACTATTTCTAATATTACAAACAAAATCAACATACATAAAATAGAGAATGGACAGCACATGATGATTACTATATATATATATATATATATATATATATATATATATATATATATATATATATATATATATATATATATAATATATTTCACACTATACATAGCAAGCTTAATATATTGAATGCTTTATTTATTTATTTATTTTTAATGAATCTCTGCAATATGTCTGTCAGTTAGCTGCCATCTCTTCCTACATTCAACTCAACTGGCTCTTTGTATCTGCCCACATTAGTAACATTTCTCACTGCAGGTATTAACTACTTTAAACTTCCAGCTATGTTGGCAGTTAATCTCATTCAGATGCCCATCAGGAAAGAGTCTGAACCTTGAGAAGTGACAACCTTGGGAAATCTGAAACAGACTGTAGACCTGTCTCTTTAGTAAGCACTTGAACAAACATTAATAATGCATTAAACAACTTGCTTATAGAATGTTTATATCAGCACAGACATGTACACATGTCTTACTGTCCTTTAAGGAAAGGAAAAAATGAAACATTTAGTCTCTCCTTCTCTATTTATTTATTTATTTAAACAAAAGCTGCATTGTAAGAAAACATCTTGTGGGGGCATTTGACTGGTCAAAAGTGTCAGATATTCCTATCCTAATAGGGACATTTGGTCCATACCAAAATATTAAAACACACACACTTGCACTCACTGACTACTATTTCTGGCAGGGTCTTACCTTATTTGTATCTTTTGCTAATATAAGAATATGTTAATGTCTTGTCCAAGTACACAGCAAAACATTCGCTCTAGATAAAATTGTCTGCTAACTGCTGTAAATATAAATATAAGAGCTGTCAGCTATATCTGCATATGAGTGGTGGTGTAGTGAAAAGTAGGACAAGGGTAGAAATACATCATGTTGATTTATGTTGTTTTTTGTAGTTAAATGGGGCAGTGATAGCTCAATGGTTAGGACGTTGGGCATTGATCAGAAGATTGTGAGTTCAAATCCCAGCACTGCCGAGCTGTCACTGTTGGGCCCTTGTGCGAGGCCCGTAACCCTCAACTTCTCAGATGTATAAATGAGATCAATGTAAGTCACTCTGGATAAGGGCATCTGCCAAATGCCATAATATGTAAATATAGAACTGTTGCTTAAGGTGTGCCTATAGGGCAGCCCTCAGTGTTTCCCCAACCTCTTTTAGGAATCTAAGAACCCTTAACTACATGCTTGAAAATAAGGGTTTTTAGAAGAAAAGCCCATAGAAGTATAATGTTTTTTTAATGTGGTCACCTGCCAATTCCCACTGCTACCAACTAGGGAGAATGAAGGCTAGCATTTGCTTTCTATGAGACATGTGAACCCAGCTCCCCACATCTTTTCAAACTGTGATTCCTGCTGCAGCACAGGGCAGTGTAACACACACAATTGTCTAATGTTGGTGTGATTAACAGGGGAGAGAGAGTATGCTACTATATCACTCCCACCTACATAGCCCAGCCAATTTTGCTCATTTGTTCAGGATAATATGGCTGTGACGTCGTCAGGATTCGAATTCACAATCTCCCAACTATAGAGCAAACACTTCTTCTGTTGTTCCACTTGGGAGCCCACTCACAACCATTTTGGACAATGATTATTTCACCATTTTTTGTTCAATGGCCATAATACACTGAATAATTATTGTCTACCACAATGCTTCCACATACTAGCAACAATTATAGGAGGAAACATATTTTTTACATTTACTGCAGCAGCAGTATTAGCAGTAAGTAAGCAGTAGGATCAGCAGTAAGATTTGATTTATCAATCAAACAATTGTATAGGAAACCAAACAAATTCTTTACATTTACAGCATTTGCCAAACACCTTTATCCAGAGAGACTTACAGAAAAGTTTTGTAGCATCAAAAATATACTGTATCCTCACGCCAGTATGAATAGGTTAGAGTCTAAGAATACTATCATGGTATAACCCTGTAAGAGAGGAAATTATTTGGGAAATGTGGCACAGTAACAAAAGCAGTATTTTTAAATGAATGTTCATTTAGTGAGTGCTTGTTGAAGAGGTGAGTCTTCAGTCTTATGTGGAAAACAAGGATCAAGTTGAGCTGTACTTGGGGTTCGAAGGGCATGCTGTGCAGAACAGTAATTGATGAATGCCTTCCAGTAGGTTGGGGGCTCATCTGCTTTGATGCAGGTTGCAATGACATGATGTGGAAGAAGTTAGGGAGATTGAAAACAAGTCTTGCATCAGCATTTTTGATCAGTTGCATGGGATGGATGGCACAGAGGGAAGATCCTCAAGGAACAAATCGCAAGTAGTCTAACCTTGAGAGGATAAGGAATAGACAAGCACCAGAATAGCCTCCCTGGAGAGAATTGGTTGGATCCTTGTGATGTTGTAAAGTAGAAACTAGTATGCATTTGTGCATCAAATTAGAGAATTTCCTGGTTTTATTAAAATTGAAGAAAGATTGAAGTTATTAAACTAAACATTAAACAGTATTTATAATTGTTAGTTATTCAGTTTCAAATGACCAGTCAGTTTTACAGCCATGACAGCTAAATTATAAGCATCACAACCTTGATAGTAGTTCATAATCTCCACCACCATCATATAATTTTACATTTTTCATTTTTGAATGATTACCTCTATGTATCGGCGTTGCAAAACCATCAGTTTTTGTTTAATCATGATTGCCATCTTTGTCACAAAAGTCACTGTGTCCCACCTGCTACAAAAACATTTTTGTGATTGAAAAAGAAACATATAAACAGTAGAGCAGAGTACTAAAGTAGTTCTCCTGCTTTTAACACCACAGCTCTGTTCATTTGTAAAACACCCAACTAAACACTGTATTTCCATATTTGGACTAAATCTGTTCACGAATACCAACTGTACACCTGTACCAACATGATAGATCAGGGTTCTTGATGTCTGGACCTCAAGGTCCACTGTCCTGCAGACTTTACCTCCAACCCCAGTCATACATGCCTGAACAAACTAACAAAGGTCTTCAGGAAAAATTACAGGCAGATGAGTTTGGAGCTGGGGCTAAACTCTGCAGATTTGAAGAACCCTATGATAGATCATGCTTCACTGTTGCCAATATCAAATTTAGTAACATTTTATACCTCACTGACAAACATAAGCTATTGTATGTCAATCATAAACATACTGTTAATTTTTATTATTTGTTATGCTTACATTACATCTGTTCGTTTCTCAAAATGCTTGAATAGAGAAAGCCTTTCAACAAATTTCTATTAGCCCCAGTTCTGTGACCAGCAAAATCTCAGAATGCAGATTTGACAGCAGAATGCTACTATAGTCAACTTATTTCTGTGAAAATTTCAGATTTTTATCTGGTCCCCCACCAGAGATATTTAACCCAAAAGTGAGAGGAATTTATTTTTAACCCTTTCAGGCATAGTGGTCACTACAGTGGATAGCTATTCAAAAGCCATTTTCGGTCTATTGCAAGGATTTCAATAGAATAACTGCATCACAGCCACTAAAGTGTATACTAATTCTTTGTTTAAATACATGCAGTCCACAGGAGTGGTCACGTCACAAACTTTTTGAAAAATGTATGTAAAAGTAATATGTACTTAAAATTATTTGTTACACCTAAAGAAGAGTAAAAACACACAGAGAAAAAAAAATCCTTGATCAGGATTTCATAATTCATGCATGAAAGGGTTAAATGGCATTTTCTTGCCCCAATAAAAAAAATTAAGAGAAGTCTCAAACCTGAAATGTTCTGCATGCACACTATACCTGTCTAGGTACCCCCTAAAAACATTCAAACTGAGACTCGAACTCTTCCCATTATATATTAATGGGATGACCCTATTTTTTGTTGGAAAAATAAAAAAATCACAAAAATACTCTGCTCTTATGGATCTCAAACAATTGCAAACAAAACACAGGTTTATCAAAAATAAAAATCTTTGTTAAATATAGGTTTTCTCTGAAGAACCATTTCAGGCAGCTGTATTTCCCCAGTGTATTTTAAAAAAACAAAACAAAAACAACAACAACAACAACAAAAAACACTTTTTGTGTATGTTTGAGAGCATGTCCATCAATGCTCGACCTAGCAAGGATGCATTATGGGTAATGGCTTAAGAGTAACTTTCCCCCTATTTCCGTTGTATGAACCCTAAGGGTCCTTTAGTCTTATTTTATATAATCAAAATTCCCACTTATATATTAAAACCTGAGCACAGTTTTTGAGGCTCTTTCTGTGGCCCTGTAGAGAAAGCCCAAACCTCCACAGGAGGGGTATTCAACTAAAAATTCCAATTACACAAAATACCTACTTACAAAGGTCTGGATAAGCAACTAACATGGCTGACTGGTGACAATAGTTACAATTTAATGCTTAATCTTTAATAATTAGTTCATGATCATAAAAAGACACATCAATTTGTAATGGTTCTGTTTTGTTTCATGGTGTCACTTCTTATTTACCACTTATGACTGGTGTCAGGTGAGACACATCTAGTTTGTATTTGAAGTGAAGAATAAATGCATACTTCTCTGTTCAGTTAAAAAAATCTGGGTTTTTTGCCCTTTCAGGGTTTTTTTTTTTTTCCAAGTAAGCCATGGTGTCACTTTGCCCATCAGTCTAGAGAAGATAAATAAAAATCTAGGAAATTCTGAATGATATGTCTTTAGTTAATAAATGTGTTCCATAAATGCATGTGATTGGAGACATAACAGAGGAGCTGATACAGAAACCACAATTGTGTTAAAAATGTTAAATGTTACGAAAAAATAAATCTAGGAGTCTGCCAACTATGACCAGTTTTTTTTTTTTTAATAGATTGTTTTTGCTACAGTATCTTTTGAGAACTCTGCTAAAACACTTTTCTGCATCCAAATCTGGATTGTACTAGTTGATGACTCCTAGTCTGCTGTATACAAGTGTGTGTTTTGGGGTCTCATATGCGTGTTAGAGGGAGCAGCATTTTAGCAGTTACTGTAAGTGAAAGTTCACAGCAGAACTGTTTAGCAATGTGGCACCTCTGCTCTTCAAATCTGAGCAGTGTGGCATGCTGACACATTGTTTGGGACTGTAAGTATTGGTTCCAACCATGCAACATGAGATTGGATGTGAGGTTTGATCTCAATTTGTCAGATACCCCAGTGGAAAATGGAGCTGCCTGGAACTGTTGAGCCATGAAGTGAGGATGCATTAGTTGCTGTGCTGTGCAATTTATCTTTGACACTGCAACCTTGATGTGCATGACAACTTGTCACTTTAATGGACGATAGTACAGTAGGAGAGATTGTTTGGAGGACCTTATACAATTTTTCATCATATAATTATCCCTATCACACCTTCCATTCCACCAGTGGGGCAAAATGTTGCATTTAGAGCATCATTGCTTCTTTTATATATTTGAGAGATAGAGATTGAATCAAAGAGATTGAATTTAATTCCTGTGAAATTAGAGATGTTTGGCTAACTAGCAAACCTAACGTTGTTGAAAATATATTTCCATCATTAAACATCATCAAGAGTAAAAAAAAACTGCAGAAAAAGAAGAATGTCTGCTGCTTGGTGCATTGCGTGCTCTTTGGTTTTGTATATTGCTTATTGCATATTGTTTTTTTTTTTGCTTGTTTATTTAACTTTTTTATTAAGTATAGCAGGATTTATGCATAATGTAAATGTTCCTTCTTCAAAGGCTGAGAAAAATGAATTGGCACATGAATAACTTCTCAAAGTGAGTTACTTTGAAACAGTGTGAAATCGATAAACATAACATCTATGCCACACGTCTATATGCACCAGAATAAAAAAATATATATATAAAACATATTTAAAGAATTTTACATTTTACTTTGCCTATAGTGTAAGTATGGAAGGTACAGATGGAATCTATGCTGTATCAATAATAATAATAATAATAATAATAACAATAATAATAATAATAATAATAATACATTCACAACTGGAAGCAAAACCACAATTTGGTAGTAACTGTGTTTATAATGTGGGCTTAAAGGGTTAAAACAGCACACAGAGTGTATGTGAGATGTGTGTGTGTGTGTGTGTGTGTGTGTGTGTGTGTGTGAGTGTGAGAGAGAGACTGCCAATAGCCCATATGAACATGCATGCAGTTTTGGCCCTCTGAGACACACATTTGCACATTTTGGAGGGGAGGTTAAGATAAGGTGTTAATGAGCTTAGCCAGTTAGCACTACAGATGGAGAGGGAGAGAGAGAGAGAGAGAGAGAGTGTCTATGGAGGATGTAAGAGAGAGAAACAGACCATAATGCCAAAGGAGAGTAGCTAATATTTACTCTTGAAAATGTAGGAAGAACCCTCCTACCCCTGAAAATGTTCTTTAGAATGACACTGTGCTCTCTCGGACCAATGGGGTGTGGGTGTGTGTGGGGTGGGGGGTGGAGGGGGCTTCTGAGTGACACTCAAATGCTGTAAATTCTACACAAATATGTTTAGCTTTGTATAGACTTCATTTCATCCTTCATGGGTTCTTCATGGCATCTAGCTTCCAAAGGAATTTCAGAGTGTAAAGTTCATTCAGCCTTATAAACTGCCCAGCTAACATAGCTGTACGCCAGTGACTCACATCTAAATGGTTATAATTGATTTACTTGTGCGAAAGAAAATTCATTCTGAAGCTAATTCTGCTCCATTAAAAGGGAACAGTTTCCACTGTGGTGACACAGGAAGTCCAGGAAGTGTGTTGTCTGAAGGTCAGTTTTAATCCAAGTATAATACCACTTAAAATGGGCTATAGAAAAAGTATAAAAGTATACTACAGTGCTGTTGAATATGCAAATACTCAACTTGCATATTCTCAATTAATTTTGTATAATAGCAACTCTGACAGTAGTTCCAGCTCTATAATTAAAATCACAGGTCCATATTAATGTGCTCATTCACATGTATGGCACGTGATCTACGTTTATTTAACATTTATGGACATTTAATATTTATTTATCATCCAGTGTTAGCGCTTTGTAACAAACAGTAAGATTTCCATCACAGCAAAGTCTTTAGGAGAGAAAATATTGCACTTCGCATTTTCTTGGTAACATGACAAGCTGCATTCGTTTTGTTTTATTAACTTCAAGAAGAAAAAAAATAAGACAGGAAGGGTGAGGGAATTTAGAGCACGCTGTTTTTGAAAAATAATCAGCTTTGGGAGTGGTACCAGTAACTCCGTTTTCCATCTACATACACCACGGCACCCTGTGTTTGATTATTATTTGATTGTAACAGCACTCTCCTAAGTGTCTTTTATTCCTTACATATATACATACATTTGTGACCTGGAAACTCACTCAAATAATAAACAGCTAGCTTTATCCTGATCAGAGTCATGGTGGATCCAGAGACTATCCTGAAAACATTGGGCATAAGGCAGGAATACACCAGGGACAAGTTTTAGCCCATCAAGCATGGGCTAATGTATCTGGGCAGTGGGAAGAAACCAGAGGAACATGGATACTACCTGGTGCTTATGGACCCTGGAGCTGTGAGGCACCAACATGATCTGCTGCAACACCTTATTCATGCACATTATAAAATATTAAAGATGCAAAACCAAATATGCAAAGATATTTGAATTATAACTATAGTATGCCTCATTCTGAGAGAAGTGATAAAGGAATGTAAATAGTTGAGGTTATTTAGGCAGAATTTCATGCCAGAGAGAGAGAGAGAAAGATAATTATCTATAGAGACATTATCTTCAAAGAATATCCTCAAAGTGGTAGAAAAAGTCAACCTAAAAGAAAAACTTAATTTTTTAATGAAAGAAATTACTATGTCTGTGACTACCGCAATAATTATTTAATCTCCTGCACAGGGAATCAGTTACTTTGGGATGAACACACAAAGCTATAATTATTCTCCTACACACAACCTAATAAAGTTTGTATAAAAAGGCTTTATACTTTATAATGCTCACTGTTTGATTTTTGGCTAAATCCTTTGAAATGTTATAATTTGATTCTCACTATTTAGACAAAGTGATTTGAGTGTATGTTTGACTTTGGCGATGACTTGGACAGAGTTTTTTTTCCTAATCATATTTTTCCTGATTAATTGCGCATCACAAACCAGCCGTTAACCACAATTACCCTCAATAACTACTAGACTTGTTTAAACAGTTGTGAAAATTAAGATTCTTGAGATTCTTTGTTTTAACCATATGACCACATGATGATGGGAAGGCTGTAATCTCATCTGTCTTTCACCAGTTTCAGTAACCACTTTATCCTTGTGGAGAATCCAGAGTCTATCCAAGGAGCACTAAGCAAGAGGCGGAAATACATCCTGGATGGGATTCCAGTTCATTGCAGATCGCCATGCATGCTCATTCACACATAAAGACATTTAGTGTAGCAAATCCTCCTATCAGAATGTTTTTAGGAGGTGGGAAGAATTAAGGACAGTTGCTACATTAATCACACATAAACCCTTACTGGAATCTGACAACAACATAATTTTATTCCATCATCTGAGCTATATATTATATGGTTGTGCTTGTTTGAAGATTGAATAGCAGAATCACAGAGGTGAAACATCTATGGTTTAACTGTAGCATTTATGATTTTTATCTTTCTATGGCAATATGGGAGGCACCTGAAAACTACACTTGCTTCTGGTAGCGGTTAGTTTCAATTCTTTAAAAAAAATGGAGGAGCTAATTATTATTATTAAGTAGCAGTCACACAGTCACATTTCTGCCTCACTACTTTTTTTCTGTCCATTGATATACAGTATGTAAGGGGTTTGTGGTATATTCAGATTTTTGTTCTCTCTGTCTGCTAAGATGTTATTTTTAGTAAAGTTGGCATCTCTGTACTCACTAACATGCATCAAATGTCAGAAATCAGAAGAAATCTCAGTGAACTTTAACTACTTTGAGGGGCAGAGAAAATCTACTATACTACTCTATACTATACTACACTACATTACACTACAGTAAACTGTTGATGAGTTTCAGGCATGATCTCTGTGTCTCAATTCTGAAGGTCTCGTGTTTGTGTCACAATGTACCAGAACCAAATTGTTTTGTGTTCTTGGTATGTGTTGTTTTGAGCATTCATAATCACCCCGCCTTTCGTCCTCACTCACTCTCTCTCTCGGTTCTTCTTCTTCTTCTCTTATTATCTGATAGACTACACAGTAAAACCCCTAGTGTTGAATTAACAACCAGAGTGTTTATTTGAGTCCAATGGACTTAATATAAACATTGTAGGGTGTAAATTCAACACTGTGGGTGTTAAATCAACACTGGTGATTTTGCTGTGTAGACGTCTTGTAGTTATTATGTCGCTCGAATGTGTGTAATAGATGTTTTGATTTTATCTGTGATTTGTTCCAATTGACATTTATCATTCTTTATCAATATTTCTGTGTGTATAATTTATACTATATTTTCTGTATCATTAAACAAATAAGCCTTCACTGAATGATGGTGTCAGTGTGACTTCTTCCCGAGCTTGGACGAGAGGAAATCAGCCAGTGCAGGGTCCAAATTCTGGTTTTGTGACTTTGGACAAAGAACTTAACAACTATTAACGAATATGTTATAAGCAGAAATATAACAGAACAAACCAGATTAGGATTTTCTCGTTAGCAGTACTGGTACCTCTGTAATCCAATTACAAACAAACATCAATTATCAGACATCAGAAGTAAACTTGAACCTCAACTTATTTGAATTAAGGTCCAAAAATATATACTATATTATACTTTACTATACTTATTCTATGAAATGTTGTACTACACTACACCACACCATATTATACAGAAATATAGCAGAACAAACCAGATTAGGATTTTCTTGTTAGTAATACTGGCACCTCTGTACTCAGATTACAAACAGTCATCAAATGTCAGATATCAAAAGTAGACGAGTTTAAATTAAATTTATTAAATCTAGAGAAAATATACCATCCTAGGCTAGACTATAGTCTAGACTTGACAGAAATATAGCAGAATAAACCAGAAGTGCACTGAACTATAAAGTGAGTTGTGAGAATGTTATGTAAAAAAAAAAAAAAGAAAGAAAAAAAAAGGTTTATGTGGGTGTATGTCAGCTGTCATGAATGGCTTACATAGGTGTCATGTAACCTTATGATCACTGCCCTTAGGTAAAGGGCTACACAATATTTTAATTCTATCCATTTTTATATTTCCACACCAGGTAGCTGTGGGTTTATTGGGAGTTCCACATGGCATATGCTGAAGGCTATAGTAAGGTCTATAGTCAGGGTATTTTGGTCCTGACAATGCTCTCAATCTCTCTCTCTCTCTCTCTCTCTCTCACACACACACACACTCACACACACAAACATAGAGTGTTGTTTAGGACAAGGTTACGTAGAAAAGTGGTTTTCACATGCGCAACTGGCTACCATGGCTGGTGAGCTACAAAGTTAATTTAACGGCCTGGTTTAGTGTAGTCATACTTACCCAAGCATGCATGCGCGCACACACACACACACACACACACACACACACACACACACACACACAGACAGAGAGAGAGAGAGAGAGAGAGAGAGAGAGAGAGAGAGAGAGAGCAAGCGAGACTGTAATGCAGTCTTTCGTGATGGGGACCTCCACAGATTGGGGCTGTCTGTTCCAGCATTTTGTAGAAATCTCAAAAGCCCACATGCTGCACTTGTGTGTGCGTGTGTGTGTGTGTGTGTGTGTGTGAGAAGTGTCAAAACATTCTGATTAAAGGCCTGAGCAGACTTCATGTGGAGATGATATTCGACTGGCTTCCATAAACAATATAACATAGGTGTAAAGTAAATGGATGTGGATCTGAGGCGTCACTCACGGTGTCATATGATTGATTGTTACAAACAGCGTGCCCCTAGCCAATGCTTTCCAAGATGGAGAAGTTTGAGGAGTGAATATTTTGGAACGCCCTATGTGCATCATCCTGACAGGTGGGAAATAATAAGTACACCCTTCTTCCTTCCACAATCATTAAGAGTAATTAGCAGCCTAGTGTTACTAATGAAATGCACAAAATTAGATAATAATCAAGAATATTCTATAAAAGCAGAACTTTGGCCGGTTTGGTTTTGGGCACATGAGGCACTCAGGTGTGTGTCTACATCATTCCAAGAAGAAAGGACATCAGTCATAACTTCAGAGAAGCAATTGTTGCTGCTTGTCAGTCTGGGGAGGGTTATAAGGCAATCTCCAAACAATATGATATTCACCATTCTACAGTGAGAAAGTCTGTTTACAAATGGTGAGCTTTCAAGATAGTTACCTTCCCACGAGTGGGTGGCCCAGAAAATTCAGTTCAAGGTCAGAGTGTTTAATATAAAGAAAAACCCAAGAGCTACATCATGCAACCGACAGACCTCTGTAAGCAAATTCGATATGTATGGTTTTCATGGAAGGGTGGCTAGGAAACAGCCCCTTCTCTCCAAAAAGAATATGCCAGCATGAATTATATTTATAAAATTGCATCTGATAAAACCAAAAAAGTTCTGGAAAAATATCCTTTGGGCTGATGAGACCAAAGTGGAGATGGTCCATGCACAGCACAGTGTTTGGCGAAAACCAAACACAGCATATCACCACAAATACCTCATACCTTTCAAGCATGGTGATGATTTGGGCTTGTTTTGCAGCCACAGGACCTAGGAAATTTGCATTCATTGAGACAACCATGAACTCTACTTTACACTAGAATATTCTTGAGTCAAATGTGAGGCCATCTGTCCAGCAGCTTAAGCTGGTCTGAAATTGAATCATGCAAAAGACAATAACTCCAAGCACACAGGCAAATTGACATCTGAATGGCTAATGTAGACAAAAATCAAGGTGTTGTAATGGCCAAGTCAAAGTTCAGACCACAACCCCATAGAGATGCTGTGGCCGGATCTTAAGAGAGCTGTGCATAAATGAATGCCCTCAATCGTCAATGAAATTGTCACGTTTCGTGACGCAAAGGAGACATGACAGAAACATAAACAAATGCACGTGTCGAAATGTCACGATTGTCCACAAGGGAAAAGCAGGTGCTCGCGCACCTGCTCGTGCACGCGCGCTCACATGCTCCACAGCGCGCTGCTTAAAGGGGAACTCGTGACAGGAACCCCCCCCCCCAAGGGCACTCCTCCCGGAGTGCCATGAAACATCCATCTCCATTGGCGGCCCCGGCCCCCTGGGCAGAATGTCCCAAGCAGAGCCTGGAGACCGCACGGCGTTCTTGGCGAAACAACAAGGCAGAGCGACGTACATGGCAGAGCTTGGAAGCAGGGCGACGTCCTCGTTGGAGCATGAAAGCGGAGTGACGTCCCTGGCTGAACAGGTAGGCAGAGCGACGACCACTGCTGGGCAGGCAGGCTGAGACGAAGTCCTCGGCGGAGCATGAAAGCGGAGCGATGTCCACAGCTGAACAGGGAGGCTGAGCGACGACCTCAGCTGAACAGGGAGGCTGAGCGACGACCTCAGCTGAACAGGGAGGCTGAGCGACTTTGAGGTAGCTGAACAGTGGGGAGTCCTTGAGTCCGGTAGGAGATGGAGCGACGTCTCTCACGGAACGTGGAGGCAGAGCGACGTTCTCCACTGAACATGACGGCTGAGCGAGAGCCACAGCTGAACAGGGAGGCTGAGGCTCTGAGGTCACCAGGTGAACCTTGGGCATGGGCGGAGCTTGGGTGGCCGTGTCGGCAGACTCGGGCGTGAGCAGAACTTGGCTGTGCGTGTCGGCAGACTCGGGCGTGAGCAGAACTTGGCTGTGCATGTCGGCAGTCTTGGGCGTGGGCTGAACTGGGGCGACCGGGTCGGTAGACTTGGGCGTGGGCTGAACTGGGGCGAGCGGGTCGGTAGACTTGGGCGTGGGCTGAACTTGGGCGACCGGGTCGGTAGACTTGGGCGTGGGCTGAACTGGGGCGACCGGGTCGGTAGACTTGGGCGTGGGCTGAACTTGGGCGACCGGGTCGGTAGACTTGGGCGTGGGCTGAACTTGGGCGACCGGGTCGGTAGACTTGGGTGAGACATCAGGAACTTGAGACTTGACTTGGACTTCCGAGACTAGAGCCTTGACTTGGACCTCAGGGACTTGAGATTTGACTTGGACTTGGACCTCAGGGACTTGAGATTTGACTTGGACTTCAGAAGCTTGAGACTTGACTTGGACTTCAGTGACTGGAGACTTGACTTGGACCTCAGGGACTTGGTTGTCCGTGTTAACATCAACTTGGTGGCTCATCCGCTCATAATGCATATGGAATGGAAGATCAGCACTGTTCGCCACATTAACTCCCTTCAACAGATCATCCAAGTTGTAGCTCTGCCCTGGTTCTCCAAACTCCCTCAGAAACAAGTCTGAAAACTGCCTACTGTCCTCCAGTACCCGGGGTCTCATGGCTGCTACACGCTGTGCCCACTTGCGAGCTGGGCCAAAAAATCGGGACATCATGAACTTAATCCATTGTCTCTCCCTTGGCTTCGGGTCAAACAGGCTTGAGAAGTAACTCTGGCAGTCTATCATAAAATAGTCCGGATAGCCAAAGAAGCCATCATACCGATCGGGAAGGTCCATGAAAGTCCATTGCGAGAACTGCATAGAATCCAAGGCGGGGATGATTGGCGTGGACCTCCGGGTTCTGCGTTCTCATGCTGCATCCATGATGGGCGGAATGTTCTGTCACGTTTGGTGACGCAACAGAGATAAGGTAGGATGCAAGCGCAGGTTAAACAACAGTTTTATTTAAAAAGAGACAGGCAGACAAATTCAAAACGTGGTCCAAAAACGTAATCCAGTAACATGCAAGGTTCAGGCGATCGGCAAACAGGCATAAATGAGGCAAGGCAGGAATCAACGTCGTAGTCTCGGGATACAGGGTCGATATACCAAACATGAAACATAAACAGCAGTGAGGGACTGGTAGCAGAGAAACCAGCGTGAACTTACAAACGAAACTAAACATGACATGAACTATGAACTATGAACTAAGACTAAGACTATGAAACGAAACATGAAACTATGGACTGTGGTTATCTATCGTAAGGCCTCTAAACTAATCGACTATCTAACTCATTCAACATTCCGTGTTGTGTGCTGGGAGGCGTGCCGTATATATGCGGAGATAATCAGCATTGTAATGGCTGACGGCTGAAGGCAATTCAGACACGTGAGACTACAACCAATGACAGAACGGGGAGGAGACTTGACAGAAACATAAACAAATGCACGTGTCGAATTGTCACGATTGTCCACAAGGGAAAAGCAGGTGCTCACGCACCTGCTCGTGCACGCACGCTCACATGCTCCACAGCGCGCTGCTTAAAGGGGAACTCGTGACAGAAATGAAGCAATGTTTTAAAGATGAGTAGGTCAAAATTTCTCCAACACAATCTTACACCTCTACTCTGCACTTTGCTTCTTCTGGAATTCAATTAATGGATCTTGTATGGTAGCACTACTTGTATTGTTCTCTGCTTGATATATCGCTTTGCTTGTATCTTTCTCATTTGTAAGTCGCTTTGGATAAAAGTGTCTGCTAAGCAAATAAATGTAAATGTAATGTAATGTAAGAAGTGCAAAACAAAATCACAAATATATGAAAACAAAATAACAAATCCAAAAACAAAACAACAAATTATAATCACAATGGCAAATTGAAAAATAGAAAATTCCATTTTCTCATTTTTGCCAATGTAAACTTATATTTTCTAACATTTAAAGTTTCACTTTGGACAACAAATGGTTTAAAGTAAACACAGAAGTCTACTAAGTACAAGAAACAAAGTTGTTTACAATTTCTTATTTCCTGTATATCTTGATTGACAGATGGTGTGCACCACACCATCAGCCTCTGCACCTCCTCACTGTAGGCAGACTCCTCACCTCTGGTGATCAAGCCCACTACAGTCGTGTCATCCGTGAATTTGATAATGGTGTTAGTGTTATAAGATTGTATACAGTCATGAGTATACAGAGAATATAGAAACGGGCTCAGCACACAGCCCTGTGGTTGTTACAACCCGGTCTAGGTCGGACAGCTATATACAATAAAATAAAAAAAAGAAAAAGGTTGGCAAGAGCACGATTCCGTTTGCTTTGTTTTATTCTCAAAATGGACCACCTTTTATATATACAGTGGTTTCACTTCAGAAGCCGACCAGGCCAAAATAATAAACAAAAAAATACCCTCTAACTGTGCAGAAAGAAAACTAACTAGTCTACACAAAAAGAAAACAAAAATACACCGTCTTCCCTCACTCCCTAGCTAACCCAAAACCAGGAGAAAAGAAGAATCAACATAAATGGCACCGACTTTCTACAAACCACTCTTAACAGTGCACTATTTACAGAGGTGACTATTAGTGTTAATTAACAAAATAATATATACATATATACACAAGTGTAGCACAAGAATCGTTATGGGGCAGAACATAAACAAAGTCAAATCAGGCATAAGGTCATACACAGGCGAAATCAATATACAAAAAGCACTTCTCACGATACACAAAGCAACGGCAATGATCTGCCCTGGGATGGAGACTGATGAAGCTTAAGTACACTTCCGGAAAAGTGCAGCCAACCAATCCTATCGCACAAGGCTAGAGCAGGCGTGGACAAAATGTGATCATCCAGTAGCAAGCCGGAATGTGACGCATGCAGTAGGTAGGGCCTAGAGAAGGGGGAGGAGACAAAAGAAACCCATCCCACCACCGGCATAGACACACAAATGGTACATAGAGCAAACAGAAATACATTGGAGAACATAACAGTGATACTCCTTTGCTGAGTGTCAAAGTTGAGAAATGATGCGGGCCCATCCTCACTGACTGTGGCCGCTTTGTTAAGAAGTCCTTAATCCACAGGCAGATGTTGTGCGGTGTACCTAGGTCAGACATCTTGGAGAACACTATGCCGGGTAAGATAGTATTTAATGCAGAACTGTAGTCCATGAACAGCAGCCGTGCATACGTTCCTTGGTGTTCCAGGTGGCACACGACAGTGTGGAGGGCAGTGAAGATGGCATCATCTGTCGACCTGATGGCCCTGTATGCATACTGGTGGGGGTGTAAGGTGAGTGGCAGAGCAGCCTTGATGTGATGCAGAACCAGCCTCTCCAGGCATTTCATGATGTCAGTGTAATGGGGCTATAATCAATCAAGGGATATTATGGCAGCCTGCTTTGGCACTGGCACTATCGTGGACTATCTTCAGGCAGGTTGGAACAGTGAACTGCAACAAACAAAGGTTGAAGATATTTGTAAATACCTCACCTAACTCTGCTGCACAGTGTTTGAGACTGCACCCTGGGATACCAGGGTTGACAAAGTCATAATTACAAATTACCTCGAAAGGTCTGACTCGAGAGGTCAGCCTCATGGATCTGGGCTCAGGTCCCGGGGATCTCGTATGGATCTGGAAGAAGAGTCGGAGATGAACGCTGCTCTATATCTTGCTCTTTCTTCCGGGTCTGGCTCTCCGCCGGATTTTGGAGCTCATGTCACGACGACTCCTTCCATTATGGAAACCATAAATAAATAAATTCCTCTCTGACTCCAAGGAGCCAGAAGGGTGTGCCAAAAACGGAGAGCAGCTCTCAAGCATATAAACAACTGCTTGAAGTGATTACTAAAGCTGAATGAGCTTTTGTCTCCCCAGTGAAAATATCTCCCTCACACCATAGAAAACTCCCCCTTTTTCCAGAAGTGCATGACACAATATCACACTTCTGGGGAAAACCATACATAAGCCATATTTATAACGGGAATGAATGGCACGGCTATTTAGCTATGCCAAAGGTGGACGAGGTGCTTGTGAACTACCGCTCTCCATTGATGGCAGGTATTTTAGGGGGACTGGCTTTGCCATCCAAGCCCGTAAAGCCACCTCGTTGCTGTTGGGCAAGGCAGTGGGAGAAACCTTTGTCCAAGGAAGAAACCTCTGAGAATAATCAGTGTCACGTGGCGATGCCAACGTGCTCTGAGAATTGGGAGGTGCCCCTGGTTCTAACCTTGGGTCACACTCTAGGGGCATCTCCTTATAGCAAGACGGTAATGACAGACACAATCCCTCACGGGCTGGGGTGTGGTCTTAGATGGCTGTCCAGCTCGTGGTCATTGGAGCAGACCTCATCTGGAGTGGCATATAAATCACCTAGGAATGCAGGCCGTATTTCTAGAACTGAAATTATTTCTTCCGCAATTAAGAGGTCACCATGTGTTAGTTGTGACAGTCAACACAGCGGTGGTCTCATATATCAACCACCTGGGAGGGTTACGTTCACACCCCTGTTCAGGCAGGCACAACTAATTCTTCTCTGGGCAGAGTGAAAGTTCTTGTCAGTGAGTGCAATGTACATTCCAGGCAACCGGAATGTGGGGGCAGACATCCTGTTGAGGCAGGGGCTGAGGCCCGGGGGTTGGGGGTTCAATCCTCAAGTGGTGGAGTCCGTATGGTGGAGGTTTGGCCAAGCGGAAGTGGATGTGTTCGCCTGCGAGGAGACAACACACTGCCCACTGTGATTTGCCCTCACTCCTCCCGCACCATTGGGGCTGGACGCCATGGTTCACATGTGGCCGAGGTCACATATGTATGCTTTTCCCCTGATCACTCTGTTCCCACAAGTTCTAGTGAGAGTTTGCTAGGACCTTCTACGTCTGCTGCTAGTAACAACTCATTGGTCTGCTTGAAAATGGTTCTCAGAGATAATATCCCTGCGGACGGAAATCTCCCAAGGCGTACCGTCTAGTAGGGATATTATCTACTGTCTCAGGCCGGAGGGCTGATTTATCACCCTTAACCAGAACTATGGAAACTGGGGGTCTGGCCCCTGAGGGGCACCAACTCATAGATTCTGGTCTCACAACTGAGGTTGTAGAGACCATGTTGAACACTAGAGCACCATCCATGAGGAAATTGTATGCGCTCATGTGGCGACTTTTTGTCTCGTGGTGTGAGGAATGTCAGCAAGACCCAGTGAACTGTGCAATAGCTACAATCCTGGAGTTTTTACAAGGACGTTTCTCAGCAGGGTTGGGTCCTTCTTCAATCAGGGTCTACGTGGCCACCATTTCAGCCAGTCATGCCCCTATTGATGGAGTCTCTGTGGGGAAACATCCTCTAACTTCGAGGTTTATGCGTAGTGTCAAGCAGCTGAGGCCCATCTGCAGACCATGCATACTATCCTGGGACCTTTCTGTGGTCTGTCAGGTGCCCTATTTGAGCCCTTAGTGTCAGCCTCTGAAAAGCTTCTGACTCTAAAGGTAGCTCTTCTGCTGGCCCTGACATCTCTCAAGTGAGTAGGAGATTTACAGGCTCTCTCTGTTGCCCCTTCCTGCCTTGACTTGGCCCGTGGATTATCCAAGGTCTTCCTATATCCTAGGCTGGATTATATTCCTAAAGTGTGGCGACAGTAGGGGTAATGCTGTGTCAAAGCAGCGCATCTCTAATTTGATAGTGGAAGCAATCTCTACCTCTCTGAGACGCTTGGTCTCGCTATGCCTGTGGACATAAGGGCTCATTCCACTAGGGGGGGTCACCTCCTCGAAGGCTTTGTCCAAAGGGGTACCCTTACAGGATGTATGTGCTGCAGCAGGGTGGTCTATGCCACACACATTTATTCGATATTAAAACCTGGATATATGTTCCACCCCGGGCTTGAATGTCTTGCAGTGACCCTCGGGCTCGGACCTTTTGAACAGGCCATGCCGTCAGTATGACAGAATGGGTATTCTTATTCCCACAGCATAAAGTTCACGCAACATTGAGTTTTCAGGGAACAGGGTTACATGCGTAACCCAGACCTTCCCTTTCAAAGGGAAGGAGATGTTGCGTAGCTTTGTCATACTGGGGCATGCCTGTGAATTGCATCTTCGCTTCAGATGATAGAGGCTGACAGTGCGGTACACAGGTGCCATTTTTATATCATGCGACGCACTTAATTGCCTGATCATGGCAGGCCTATAAACAGGCATGATGTTACACAAGCTTCAGATATCAGTCACGCACGAGCGAGCTTCCCACAGCTTAAAGCTCATGCAACATCTCGTTCCCTTCTCAGGGAACAGGGTTACATGTGTAACCCAGATGTTTTCCGTTTAAAAACTGCAGTTTTCTAATGAAACTGGCTAGAAGTTTGTTTCAGGCAAAATAAAACAACAACAACAAACTCATTTTGTTGGTGCTGTATTCTTATTTTTTTAAAACACTAATGCAGTAAGTATAAAAGACCCACATAGCGTATATATACCGGCATATAGTGTATATATACAGTGGATATAATAAAGGTCAGTTTTTTCACCTTTAATGTGATATAGCAACCAACAATATTCAGGTGAAAGACAAATTGTTTTTCACAAGTGTGCACATCCCATAACTAATACTTTGTTAAAGCACAGACTCAAGTCTGCTTGTAATTCAGCACTTAGTCTTGACTGGGCCATTCCAAAATGTTGATATTCTTCTCAAGCTATTCCTTTGTTGACTTGGATTTGTGCTTTGATGCTCATGATGCTGTTTGTTTGGATATGTTCTCTCACAAACTATGGAGTCTTCCAGGAACAGGCCTATACAGTACAATATATTGAGATCATGCAACACTATAATTGTACACAGGTAGACTCCAAGGGCATTATGTTTGGGACACTGTTTGATATGCACTTAAACTTTTAGCACACTGTTCATGTGACATTTGTTTCTACAGTGTAAATGTGACATTTATATATTGACTATCATTCGCTAGTTTATTAGCTTATCTGAGGATAGAACTGGTGGCAGGTCCTTCTACTGTTGAACACAACTAGACAACTATTTTCAAAAGATTTGCTAACTAGCAAATTTGCTTAATAGTTAACATCTAGCAGGTTAACTGTATAAATATTGAGACATTGTATTAGCTGGTTAATTTCAACCACAACTTCTAACAATCTGCAGACATAAATGTAAACACAAATGATCAAATATGACCATCTGCTGGCTATGAGATATGAAATGCAATTACATCTGTGAATGTACTTCTTCGTCCAGGTAAGTTTGATCCAACACATTTGACAAAACTTTCATGACACTTAGGCCTGCTAAAATCATGGGATTGCCTAAACTGAGAATGATACCTTCCATTCAATTCAGTTCTATTTATACAGCATTTTTAACAATAGACTTTATCCGATATGACATATGAAATATGGGCTGTACAGAAATCCAGATGTAGATTTAGACAATTAGATAATGAGTGAGCCAGAGGCAACATTGAAGCAACATGAGGAAGGAACCCCATGAGGAGAGGAATCGGCCTCAAAATATAACCCATCCTCTTCTTGGTAGTGTGATTAGTGTGATTAGAAAATCATAACAGTATGAAGAGTAAAGACTCTTCTAAACCTTGGTAACAGTACCAAGTGTTTTGAAAGGATGTTCAATATGAGAATATTGTGAATAAGAGTCCTGGGATGAGCACAGGAAAGTCTTTATGATTATAGCAGCAATTCTTAAGTACAAATCTACAGTATCCATGTGAGAAGCTGAAGCTTTTCTGTAAACTGCTTTTGGGAAGTGAAAGTCTTTAGGCTATCTATCCATGTAGGAACATCCACAAAGTAAGTCAAAATATGGGACATTCGATGGAAGCTGCTTTCCAAATGTTTTCCAGATAGAAGCTGAAGTTTACAAAAGCTGCTTGAAAAGGTTGCCTACCTGCTGCCTGGTCCAAACTAGAGGATAATTAGGCTGATTTTGAGATTGATCCACCCTTCCTGACAATTGCAACATGGGTCCTGATCTTGGGCTGAAAGTATGTTTTATTCTGGAGAACTTTTGTAGTTTATTATGTTATAATCTTACACAGTTGCTGCAGTGTCTTGCACCCTTTCGCACACGCATACACACACACACACATTGACAGATGGATGGGCAATATATATTGCAGTGAATAATCTAAGCTCCCTATGGACATATTTGGCAGGGTTATATCTGCATATTATTCATACTTATAACCCTACATCCCTTAGTTTGAATTTGAAATGTAACTCTCCTCAATCATGCATAAACAGCTTGAGTGAGCTGAAGAAAATCACAGAAATTGTTCCCACGGAGAATCTAAATATATTAAATATCATCAAGTGGGTGTGATGCACATTTTTTTTAGTCCTGAAGATACATGACCCCTTGTGAAAATTTGGAATGTATCTGCTTTGCCAAGGCAGTTAGAGAGTCACACTGTAGCCAACTCTAATGAATTAATGCTTTCTGTAATTGGTTAGGCACAGCATTTGTTTGTGTCCACCTAAATGAAACAAGTAGTAGTTTTTGAATGGTATTCACATAGAGACAATGTCATTAATGGCAATGAGTATGAAGTGCTCCTGTTTTATCATTCATCATCAGTTCTTCCATATTCATGGTGAACTGTGCTATTTTCTGCCCCTCAGATGCCCAACACATAATTTAATTATATGTCACATAGGGCTGGAACAAAGTATACTGATCTCATATACATAACATTCAGTAACATTGGAAGGTAGTTAATATATGTATTATATATACTATGGGCAGCTGTGGTGGTAGAGCGGGTTGTCCATTAATCATAGGGCTGGCGGTTTGATTCCCGGCCCACATGACTCCATATGTCGAAGTGTCCTTGGGCAAGACACTGAACCCCAACTTGCCCCCGAAGGCAAGCTAGCACCTTGCATGGCAGCTCTGCTACTATTGGTTTGTGTGTGTGAATGGGTGAATGAGAAACCTTGTAAAGCGCTATGTAGAATCGCTAAGTGCTATTTAAGTGCAGACCATATAAATTGTTACACCACAACGATGTTGAATTCTCGAGAAAGTGTTGATTAATTTTCTGCAAGCTCTAACAGGAGTGCTGCTTTTTTGTCATTAAATTTAGGAGGGAGGGAGAGAGAGAGAGAGGCAGAGAGATAGACTGGTGAGGAACTATTTATAGCCACTATAATGTAACTGATAACAGGAACTATCTTGTCTCATGGACATTCTACAATATTAAATGTAACTATAAATAGTTCAAATGTATTTGGTATGGTGTGATTTGTTATTGATTAAAAATGAAACATTTTAGAAATATTTGTTTCCAAATTGCCATGGTATAAGAGGAATAAAACATTTCGGGAGGTGTCCTGATCAAAATGATCAGCCTCTGGGTCCTATAACAGCATACCATAAGATGTAAACCAAGTCAAGTGTGCATCACATCTGCTCCACGTACAAACACAAACTATTTCTCAGAATCCTCAACAATAAACAACAAACTACAAACCAAGTCACATGACCCCTCATATGATTCATTTCCTTGTTCTAGTTCCCTGAACTTCCAATCACCACCATCTGTTCCCAGTCACCACATTCTCCATAAATAACAAAACTACTGACATTACTAAGCCTTTTGTTTACATAAATGCTTTTCTGGTATTGACCTGGTCTGTTTTGTTTATTGAGCTATGCCAAGCATAGTTAAACTTGTTTGCTCATTGCCTGCTACTTAGCCTGTTTATCAACATTGATTTTGTATTGCCCTTTTGGATTTGTCTGCTTCATTCAGTAATACCTCACACTAACATCCAAACCCTGTCTATGCCTGACATTGTGGATGGAAGTCTTCAAACCCTTGTGATGTCCTTGTGTAAAAGCTATCCACTCCCAGAACAAGGCAAAGGGAAACATGATTGAATCTGACACATTAGCTTCCATATTCAGTTCTAACCTACTGTGTTCTGCAGATGAAATGAAAGGCCTTCAAGAGAAATTTCATGGTGGTATGGGAAACCAATCACAGTGTGAAAGTTTGACAGCCGGGATCTGATTGCATACAGAATTGATTAGGCTTATGTCCAATTCTCCATGGCATGTAGCTATCAAAAACATGGTCAAAATGTGACATTCACTGTGTAAGGAAATCGCACATAGCTAGCAAGGTTTTAGACATCTTTAGCCCTGCTGAAAAAACCCCAAAATAAAACCATACCAATTCTTTGAGGGTTTCTATTGTTTTGTTTTGTTATCAACAGGGAGTCCAAGTAACTTGCTCTACCTATAACATTCTTTGAGGTTATAGGAAGAAAAACCCAATTGTAGTAAAAAAAAAAAAAAAAATTTACACCTTTTTGACAACTTTAGCGAAAGTGACATATATATATATATATATATATAAACAAACAGGATTATTCGTACATATAAGAGTGAAAGACTGTGTCTGAACCACTTATTAGTCAAGCAAAAGTCAAGAAACCCTAATTAAAAACAATATAAAACACTATTTCACATCTAAATAGGCTTCATTGTCATTCCTCTTATTATATATAGATGAAATGATCCCCCAGAATCATGCTGCTACAGTCGACATGAAACACTTGCTCCATTCAACTTACCTCAGAACGACAATTTTCAACCACCATGTATTCAAGCTACAAAGTGGGGGAAAAACCAAGAACACCTTCATGTTCATCTTTTGTTAGCAGCAAGCTAGCCAGCAACCTGTGATGAGTTATGTATGTTTTTGTCCTCAAAACAGCAAACTATCTAGTCTTAACAAGCTAATATGTCTGTATGTTGATTGATCTACATATAACTCATCTACATATAACTCATTTAAAGGTGCGGTTTTGTTGTTTTTTTTTTTTTGTTGATGATGTGTGCAACCATGTTGATTTGACATCATTTGCTGAAGTCGGGGTTGAAGAGACCACCCTGAGTTCTCAAGTAGGAATTCCAAGTTGAGTGTTTTCTTAGTTTTTTTTCCTGGTTGGTGGTCGGGAATTATGAGTTATGACCTGTAGTCGATGCAACATAATATATATCAAAGTATTACACTGACAGAAAGTGTAAAATAAATAAGAAACTGTACATTTGTACCTGTTAGACAAATGAAAGAAATGACATACAAAACTGTCTAATTTCCTGAATGAAGACATTATGTCATAATGTAATAATCCTCACTCAAATGATGTACAGACTCAACGTTTTGAGTCAAGTGTCAAAATACCCTAAGTCAGGGATTCTCAAATTTTTTTTGCTCAAACAACCACAAATGGACATTATGAATTTTCTCCTCTTATAGGAAAATACAACTGTATTTCATGCTGGGGTAGTGAGAAGAGTTTGCATGTGTGTGCAGAGCAAGCTGCATTGTTCACGTTGTTCACGTTGTTCACATTGTTCACGTTGTTCAAGTTGCATTGTGAACAATGCAAGCTGCATTGTTCACACACTCACTGCATATCTTATGTTCATCCAGAAGATTTACCAGATTGGCATTTACCAGATTGCACGTCAGAGCCAAGACAACCCAGTCTGTCAGGTTTCCAAGTCAGACTCTAAAATTTTTAACAATGGATGTGACTCCCAGTAGCATTTCAAAATATTAGCACAGTCAGTCTTTAATAATTCTAATATTCTTTTGTAAAATAAATGATGGATAATAGAGGAGATTGTGAGTTTTTTTTTTCAGAAACCCATTTGTAATTCAAGCGGTCCCCCCGGTAGTCACAACCCATAGTTTGGGAACCCCTGCACTAAGTGATCATTATTGTCATGTTCTCAAGGTGATAGGGCATTCCTCTCATCCCTGTTTATCAGAGTGTAGCTAGTCAATCATAGGGGTCCGTTAGATAATAGCAGTCACCTCTTGGTGTGTAGAGTTGCCCTGTGAGCAGCAGGTCAAAACATCAAGGGGACTCAGAAAGGATGAGTTTGCCTTCCTCCTCCTGGATTGGTAGCTGTCATGCAGTAGATGAAGGCCCTGATGATGGGGATATACATTTTTATTTCACTTAATTGGGCACCTGGAATTCAGGCGAGTGGGTTGGTTGTAGTTTCCTATTGTTTCTGATTGCTTTTATTGAGGGTTGTTAAAAGACAGGGCTGTTTCCTGTCTTTGTCTTCATGACAACATTAACTGTGTATGACAACTCTCTGTCTATCTATAGCAGGTGCTATTGACTAGGTTAAAGTCACGTGGTTAATTTTGAAGGGCATTATTTAACAGCTTTTCATGTTTGTGCTTTGTGTGTGTGTGTGGGAAGAAGAGAATGAATGAAACTGATTATGTGACAGAATGGATAACACAATACACAGATAGGCTTCATTCTGGAGCCATTCAAAGTTTATAGGATTTATTCCCGTAGGAGTTCCTCTAGATCATACGGAGCCCCTAAAGGGACATGGTGGTGGAAAAAAATTGGGATGGGAGAAATTTTTTTTTTTTTAAAGCTTTTGCGTTCACCCGAGAAACTTTTGCGTTCCCTAGCAAAACCTGTTATGAGTTCGGTCAAACACTTCCTGTTTATCTTCCCGCTGGTAGTGGTTCAGACAGCTCCGTAGGTTCACAATGGAGCAGTTCATAGAGTTTTATTTTGAACTTGGATTCAAATATAAAGAAATACGGTCTGTGCTTAGTTTGAGGCATGGTTTTGACATGAGTGAAAGACACCTGAAAAGGATATTATGCGAAAGAGCATAGTCTCGACGAAAAAATTACTCAAGCGATGCTGTGAAGATACAAGCGCGAACCACCGTGCAGAAGTCTCTTGTGAGAACACAGCTTTCGCGAGAGAACACAACAGGTGGGCTATCTTCTCGGGGGAAACGCAAAAGTTTTGTGAGAGAACACAAAAGCTTTAAAATTTTTATTTCTCCCATCCCAAATTTTTTCCACTACCATGTCCCTTTAGGGGCTCTGTAAGATCAGGAGTCATCAACTGGTGGTTGCAAATTTAGACCCAGCAGTATTTCAGCAAACTGACCCAAGTATTTGCAAAAAAATACAGTAGCAGAGCTGATAAACATGTGAAAAAAGGTTCAGTGACTCCGGTTTTCTGATCACAAACTATCTCTGCTTCTGTATCAGAGCCTCTGTTGTGGTTTATCCAATCACATGCATTTATGTAAATTATTCAGCTGAAGGCAGCTCAATAGAACAGAGACTATCTCTCCACATCAAATTTAAAATAGTTGTGTGTCATCTCTTCAGAGTACATGGTATTAGCCAAAATTGGTAATGTGAAGCACCAGTATAAAACAAAACACAACCGCTTCAAATTTTCTTATTTATACTCATAAACTAGTCATTATGGGACTGGGAAAATGGTTAAGCATTAAAAGAACTGTTGTTGCCATTCAGTCATGTTAATTGCCTATCCAGACCTTTATGTAACTGGACACTCTGAAATGTTAGGTGGTGGTAGCTGATTGGAAAATTGGAGTTCAAATCCCAGGACTACCAGTAAGCCACCTCGGCAAGACCCATTTACTTTGGATGAAAGTATCTGCCACGTGGAAAGGTGCAAAGAAAGTAATCAGGTTTTTACAGAAGCCCTAAGCCGCCATGCAATTATTTTTTCTGGTTTACTCGTGATCACGACATAACAAAAAGCTGTTTTCCGACAACGTAATTTTATCATGAGAAAATTCATGCGCCTGATGAATGGGACTTGTGTTGAATGCATGTCGGCATCTTTGCCATCGGCCTCATAAATTGAATAATTGCCCTCTGCAGTGATGGACTTTATCTCCGCATTAAGAAAGACGGGTGTCCCCTTCTCAAGTGTCAGATACTATGTGGAAGTCAATCACTTACAGACATAGAGCTATTTCAGCTTGAGTGAGTCCCTGATCAAAGTAAAAATTTATCTGTTCATCCATGATGTTGTGGAATTGTGCTAAGCTTTTTCTGCCTCCAGAACAAAAAACAACATGCTATATTGAGTACACAGAAAAATTAAGTCATGATCACGAGAAAACAACTTTTGTTATGTCGAGATCATGTTTTCCTATTAATAAAATAACTAATGTATTTGTTATTTATCATGAGATGTACAAAAAGCTGTGTTCTTTTTCCATTAGGATTTCTGGAATGATGATGCTGCAGCCAGATAACGCTTGACTCCACTCACATGTCTGTGCACTTGCCGGATCTTGAGCTCTTTTCGAGAGCAGTGTTTTTTGAGTTTGAAGATCAAAATGTGATTCCTGTGTAGTGGCACTGCTGGCTATCAGCCTCTCTGCTCTTTTCCACAGTGTGTTTTTTTTTTTTTTTAGTAAGTGCTGTTTATCTAAAAAGTCTTGTACAAAGTGAAGATAATTGAAAGGTTGTACTATGGCATTCCTATGACTGAATTATATATAGTAATAAAAGGTGGGTGAATAGACAGAGATTGTACTGGATGCCTGGACAGATGAACAAAAGCAACAAAGGTTTCGTTGACAAAAGGAAAGCAAAGGAATTTTTCTGCCTTTTTGGAGCAATATTCATTCATCACTGTAAAATGATTGCGTTTAGAATTGGTCATTTGTAGCTACTTATTTCCCCTACATACTCAAACAATTACAGTAATTTTAGTCATTATTTAATGTCTTTGGTCACAGATGCTCTAATGCCTATAATATCCACCCCAATGTAAATTGTTGGCTTTTTTTTGACATATTTGGACAAGCAAACATTTGATAATCTTTGAAACAGTGGCTATTAATGAATTTGAAATACTTGAACAAAATCACACGGAAGATTTGCTTTTTTCAATCATTTATTTAACAGAAATATCAGTAGATGTGACATCCTTCCTTGGAAAAAGTAAGTACATCTTTGGCCCCAGAAGCTAGTATTGTCCCCTTTAGGAGAAATCATTTATTGTAGGCGTTTTGCATAATTGTCCCCCAGTTTCTGACACCGGCTTGCTGGAATTTTTGACCAGTCTTCCAGTTCAGTTCTTCTTCCAGTTCACTCTTCTTTCAGTTGCAAGATGTTTGAGGGTTTTCTTGCATGTACTGCCGGTTACAAATCCCCCACAGCATTTCAATGGGATTCATCAATGGGCTTTGACTAGGCCATTCCATAACATTCCATAACCTTAGGATCATTATCCTGTTGAAAGGTCCACTTTCTGTTCAACTTCAATTTTCGGACCGATTGCCTCTCAATATCTTCAAGCACTTTTTTTTTATATGATGCAGAATTCATTGTTGAATCAATGAATGCAAGCTGTCCAGTCCCTGAGGCAGTGAAGCAAACCCAAACCATAACATTTCCACCACCGTGCTTCACAGTTGGTATGAGGTGCTTCTCCTGAAAAGCTGTCTTTGGTCTGCGCCAAACATGTCTGCCGTTACTGTGGCCAAACAACTCTATCTTTGATTCGCCTCCAGAGCACATTATTCTAAAAGGCCTGGTCTTTGCATATGTGGTCTTGCAAAATCTTTTCTGGCACACTTCCCATGCAGGTCAAGCTCTTTCTTATTGCAGATGCATGCACTTTGAGACCAACAGTTGGAAGACTTACAAGCAGACTCATAGGCATCCACAACCTTCTTTCTGAAGGCCTTACAGAACCCTGGCAAGATGACACCACACACCTCAATAGCAAAGGGAACACCAGACACTAGATATGAGAGGGATATAAATAACACAGGTTCCACTTGCACTCCCTATGCAGGTTCTAATCACTGGCACCCAGTCTTGAACACCTGATTCTAATTTTATGGATTTGAAGGTGTGATAAATGTAGGGTGTACTTACTTTTTCCATGTGACTGATCTGTTTTTTGTTCAATTAAATTGTGAAAATGACTACAAAATGTCAATTGTATGTCATTTGATAGAGTACATCAGCTTTATTAATAGTAACTGTTTCAAAGAGGAACAAATGTTTGTTTGTCCAAATATTTAAAAATAAAAAAAGGCAAAAAACGTAAGGTGGAGGAGCACAAGGTCTCTAACATACACCAGCTCCGTGATGAGGACTCCAGTGGCAACCTGTGAAGCTCTGGTGAACTCCATGCCCAAGAGGGTTAAGGCAGTGCTGGAAAATAATGGTGGCCACACAAAATATTGACACTTTGGGCCCAATTTGGACATTTTCACTTAGGGGTGTATTCACTATTGTTGCCAGCGGTTTAGGCATTAATGGCTGTGTGTTGAGTTATTTTGAGGGGACAGCAAATTTACTCTGTTACACAAGCTGTACACTCACTACTTTACATTGTAGCAAAGTGTAATTTCTTCAGTGTTGTCACATGAAAATAATCAAATATTTACAAAAATGTGAGGGGTGTACTCACTTTTGTGAGATACTGTGTGTGTGTGTGTGTGTGTGTGTGTGTGTGTGTGTGTGTGTGTGTGTGTGTGTGTGTATGTATGTATGTATGTATGTATGTATGTATGTATGTATATATATATATATATATATATATATATATATATATATATACATACACACACACATACATACAGAGAGAGAGAGAGATCAGTATGATTTTTATTTTCAGAGGATAAAAGGTAACATAAGTCAGTTTGCTATAGCATCTGGTGTAAAATTTTAGTTCAGTTTGGCTTATGCAAACGTTTACATACTGTACAACATTACTCGAAATTGAGCCAAGCACAGTGTGTGTAACATTGGCTCATTTTACTCTTGTGTCCCTTTTAGTAAAAGTGTACAATATAAAATGAATAAACAGAACATGAGTATAAAGGAAATAAGCTTTTGCCCTGCATCCCAATACAAGTTACATGAGTCACAGCTTTAATTTCCATGAATCAATTCACTTGTCCAAAACACTGAACTCATGCATGCATACTAATTTCTCGTGTTTGGAAGGCAATGTTTCCAGCTAAAACTGCTAGTCTCCTCTTTCAGAGCAAGTCACTTAAATTTCTAAATACCGCCATACTGTAATTCAGCAGGTTGTTTTGTTGCTAACAGGCCACTGGAGGTCTGATTGTGCAGTGGTCTTGTGAATGTTTAATGTTTTGTTCACATAGGTCTTGAACAGAAAATTCACACAAAAGGATCAGTTGAACCTACGCTGATTATTCTGAGCCATGGCCAACAATTTTATATTTGCATTCCTATGTTTCTTTGAGCAGATATTGTTTCATGATGAATAAAGGTCTTATACATGAAGACTCTGCTATTCCCCATGCTTGTGAATATTGATGCAAACGCCCTCACCTCTTCCTGTTTGAGAGAGAGAGAGAGCTAAAGAAAAAGCTGTGTTTTTTGAGGTTACACATATACACATCTGGATCCTTTGTTTTATTATTATTATTATTATTATTATTATTATTATTATTATTATTATTATTATGGGCCAAGCACCAAAGGTGCACAGGCTCCCTATTGTTAGTCTACCATTCCTTATTATTATTATTCTGACTAGGGTGTCTATGGCAGCCCTTAGAACCATATGGAGAAAATCATGACATTTGGGGGAGGGATTGGGGAGGGTCTATATTCTTACCAAATTTGGGCCAAGTGCTCCAAACGTTCTAGAGCCACCATTGAGTCGAATTTAGACCTAATTTGGAAGTACATTTATGATCATAACTTTTGAACCAGGTGTCCAAAATTTAAAAGCCAGCACATCCTATGACGTCAATTTCCACCTAATTAGATTTTCCGCCATTTTGGATTTTGCAAAAATAAATAAATAAATAAATAAATAAATAATTGATACTCCTCCTACACATTTTGTCCAATAATCACCCTATTTGGCATACATCATCTTCAGATGCCTTACAAAAGTTATCAAAAGAATTCTGATACTCCAAATGGTTTGAAATGGGCCAACGAATCTGACAGCAAAGTTTCCAAATGGGAAGAGCCTATATTCAATTCAATTTAGTTTTATTTATATAGCGCTTTTAACTCTTGTGCATCAATTAAAAAAAGTTACACATAGGCTGTTAGAGGAAAAAAATGTCAATGTCCAAAATCTGTCATAAAAATATTACATATTAATATTTTTTTCCACGTTCACTGATGTAGATTTTTTACCAGCATCATTTCTGATTACAACTACAAAACAAATCATTCATTTTCAGAATATTAACCCTTTCAACGCTGGTTTCTGTACATAATGCAAAAATCTTCAAACCTCAGTAACCTTCTTTGACTAATATACATGTACTGGAAATCACAAATCCCACGCCAACATAATTTCTTTCTTTCAAACTGTTCACACACACAACATTTTCAGTGCACACATACAGACCACAACTCTGATATCCTTACAAACACACCCACACAATTATAGCTGCATCATTTATTCAGTTGGTCTGCAGTGCTCTATAATACAGCAGAATCAGTAAAAAAGAAAAAGCATGTACAGGTGCAGCTCAAAAAATTGGAAGATCCAGGAAAAAAAAAAAAAATTTTAAAAAGTGGAACTTTCACATATTCTAGATTCATTACACACGTGTGCCTTTTTTTTTTTTTTTTTTTTTTACTTTAATCCTGATTATTAAGGCTTACAACTCATGAAATCAAAAATCCAGTATCTAAAATTATTAGAATAAATAATTTATAATACAGAAATGTTGACCTTTTGAAAATTATATAAATGTATGTTCTCAGTTTCTAGCTTTAATCCTTTTGCATGAATTACTGCATCAATGCGCCGTGGCATGGAGGCAATCAGCCTGTGGCACTGCTGAAGTGTTCTGGAAGCCCAGGTTGCTTTGATCGCGGCCTTCAGCTCATCTGTATTGTTGGGTCTGGTGTCTCTCATAGATTCTCCATGGGGTTCGGGTCAGGAGAATTGTCTGGCCAATCAAACACAGTAATACCATGGTCAGCAAACCAATTACTAGTAGTTTTGGCACTTTGGGCAGGTGCAAAGTTCTGCTGGAAAAGGAAATCAGCATCTCCATAAAGTTTGTCAACAGATGGAAGCATGAAGTTCTCTAAAATCTCCTGGTAGCTGCTGCATTGACTCTTGACTTGAGAAAACACAGTGGACCAACACCAGCAGATGACATGGCACCCCAAATCATCACTGACTGTGGAAATTTCACACTGGACTTCAAGCAGCTTGGATTCTGTGCCTCTCCACTCTTCCTGCAGACTCTGGGACCTTGATTTCCAAATGAGATGCAAAATTTACTTTCATCTGAAAATTGATGTGTGAAAATTGTGGTTGTGTGTACTGAACCAGACTGAGAGATTAAAGGATCAGGAAACCTTTGCAGGTGTTTTGAGTTAATTAGCTAATTCTATATTCTAATTTGAGCTATTCTCAGTTTGACATTTCTGTATTATAAATTCTTTATTCTAATATTTTGAGATACTGGATTTTTTATTTCCACGAGCTGTAAGCCGGAATCATCGATATTAAAATGAAAAAAGGCTTGAAATATTTCACTTTATGTGTAATGATTTAAAAAAAAAAAAAAAAAAAAAAAAAAGACAGAAATGTCCATAAGGACACCCAAGGGTTAACAATGGACATTGTCCCAAAGCAGTTTTACAGAAATATATCAATTCAGAATATAAATTCTAAATTTATGAATTTGTCTCTGATGAGCAAGCCAGAAGTGACAGTGACAAGGAAAAACTCCCTGAGACGATATGAGGTAGAAACCTTGAGAGGAACCACACTCAAAAGGGAACCCATACTCATCTGGGTGACAACAGATAGTAGAATTATAAATAAATCCCTTCTATAAATGTGCTCATACTACATGGTCAAATAGTGCAGTTGTGTAACCAGGAAAATTCATTCTAGTTTTTACATGAAGTCTGTTTTGTTGAACTTCTCCACTGTTCACTAATGGAGGCTTGAGTGCAAAAATGTTTGTGGTAATTGCAGTGAAGAGGCTATAATAGCAATTGTAGTCTTGGCCATCATAGCATAACTGTTCACATGAATTGAGGTCCAAAGCCGGCTTTATGGCTTTTAAGTGCTACCATCCTCAGCAAACCCAGTGACCTCCAGGCTGCACCACATGGGGACATCCTCAGCAGTAGCAGAGTATCTCAGCAACAACTTTGCCCACTGACACAAAAGTTAGTTGTGGCTCTTTCTGTGAATCTATGTGTTTCTGAAACTTATTTCTACATAATTTCTTTAACAGCTAGATGATAGTATATTTTTATTAGGTTTTTATTAGGTTCGGCTGCCAAATGTATAAACGTACATGTAAATGTAAAAAAAATAAATAAATAACTTTCATGTTTCCAAACACTTTTGGTACTATATACTGACAAATTACTTTTTAATGAAAATAAACTTTATGTTGGCAAATCTGTAAAAGTTTGCATGACTCATTTTGTATAAAACTGTTTCATGCTAAGGTTAGATGTAGCATTTGGACCTTTTCTAATGACTTTATTTGAATAAGAGTTAACACCTGCAAGTATAGGGGCCGGAAAAGAGGTTCCCCTGCAAAGTTTCTGGACTTACTCTCGATGATAGGGTGAGGAGCTGAACAATCCTGGACAGCCTCAGTGTAGAGCCACTGCTCCTCTCAATCTTGAAAAGGCCAGTTCAGGGGGTTTGGGAACCTTACAAGGATGCCCCCTGGTTGGCTCCCGATTGAGCTGTATTAGGGACGTCCCACTGGAGGAAGTCCCTGGACCCACTGGAGAGACACATTTAAACTTGTATGTATTTCACTTGAGACAACATAGTCATTTTCCCATATTTTTATTAGTTGTGCAATGATTTTCTATAGTATTGTATTGTCATACACATACTTGCCACTGGAAACAGCCTCTGTACTTCAGGTTTAACTGCTTATACTATTCCTTGAGTGACACTTAAAATAGAAGTGAGAGATTTACAATGATATGGAAATGGAAACATTAACAAAAAAGGGGGAAAAAATCCTAGCTTACCATGAGGTCCACCTTGCTAAAAATATATATATATATATATTGCTGAAGTTCAGATCCAACTCCCTGCAATGCAATATTCCATGTTTGGGAAATGGTCCCTAGGAATACAATTAGCCTTACTGTTCTAACACCAGGGCACCCCTCTCCATTCACCAAACTTTTTATTAGAAAATGCACCATCTGCTTGGTTACACAACAGAGCTGGGAGTACCGACACAACAGTGCTGCCTCATTTACATAAAAAGAAGCAATTGAAAGTAGGAGGAGGGAGACACTCTGTTATGCGACAGGGGACCGACCTCGCATTATTTATGGAATTATAATAATACTTTATAATTATTTTAACTATGATAATTATTTGTAAAAGCCTTCCAAATGCAAAACATGGATGCCTCCATGGAAACTCAGGCCATCTGTGAAAACAAGACAAGGTAGTGCACTTGAGCTTGTTCATAAAAAGTCTATTATTTACTCATTTGTTTCATCTGACTCACATGTTGGCAATATTGCTTGTGGATAAGAGGAGGGCAGGACATAATTAAGCGCACATGGAAATGTGGAACAAAAACGTTTTAATAGAAAATGGGAAATGCAAAAAAACCCCAAAAGAGACAAAGAACGGTAAATTACTAAATATATTTTTTTATTTATTAACTTTATTTTGTTCAGGAAGCAAAGGTAATGGCTTAATGTTGGACTTAATCTGAGAAGATCGGTGCATGAAATGTGGCTTCATAAAAAAGTAACACCTGTCTGTCACATGATCCAATATTTTTGATCACTTGCAAAATGGGTGGGTCTAAACAAAAGGTGCTCTGCTCTAAGTTGTTTAATATATCTAGATGTAAATATCAGAAAATGAAAGCTGAAATTCTGATATACTATCTGATCTTTTAAACTCCAACACAAATGTTTTCAGTAGCAAAAACAAAAGAATTGGCCTTGCTGTTCCAATATTTTTGGGGAGGCTGTATATTTTTAAGTATTTATTGAGTTAAGGAAACATTAAAATTGGCCAATCAAAGAAACTCGTAATGGAGCCTCTAAAGCAGAAATTCTACCCACACACTTGGCAAGCAAACATGGTAACCAGCAAGCATATAAAAGTAAGTCATATTTCAATGAAAACTACAATTCATAACACAATTACTAAGGTAATTCAGGCCAAGAAGAAAAACAACCTGCTAGCTAGCAGAGACTACCAGAGTTCGCAGCATCACAGCCAAGACTGATCCGCCCACTCCAACAGAGACAACAGTGAGCACTGGGCAGTTAGTGTTTGTTTATTCAGAACCTGTAATAGCAGGAAGGCTAGCACTAATGGGTTGGCAAGTGTTTCATTAGGATATTTGTTATGTGTGTGTGTGTGTGTGTGTGTCATTAGCCTATACAATATGACTACACCATTAAAGTCCAGTGAAAAAGTGATACATTGCATTGCTTTGAGCTAGCTGGCTAGCAAGCATTAAAAGTAAAATTCACCTTAAGCTATTTGCATATTAATGTTTGATTAATGTGTAATCTTCAATAGCATACACAATTTATTTTCTGATGAAATTGTGAGTTTATTTGTTTTGTTTAGTTTAAACTTCTTTCATTGACGTTGGTTTGGTTAATGGTTTCCTACATCACCCAGTACACTGGGGGCGGCTGTGGCTCAGGTGGTAGAGTGGGCTGTCCACTAATCATAGGGTTGGTGGTTCGATTCCCGGCCCACATGACTCCACATACCGAAGTGTCCTTGGGCAAGACGCTGAACCACAAGTTGCTCCCGATGGCAAGTTAGCGCCTTGCATGGCAGCTCTGCTACGGGGGTGAATGAGATACAGTGTAAAGCGCTTTGGATATAAGCGCTATATAAGTGCGTCATTTGCCATTTACCCACAATTGCATTTGGCTAGCTGCTGATAATGGTGTCAGTGGGATTTACCCCTCACTTTAGTCATATAGTCTGTCCAGGGGTGCTTCTCAATACTCAGACTGATAGTTCCTCACTCCTCCGTCCTCCGGCCCATGGTCTATGGAACTTATACTTGTGTCAGGTTTTTCGACAAGAAACACTTTTGCATTGGATACACCTGTGTATCCTTGCTCCTAGCTCCTCTGGAAGCTTCCTCACTCCTTGTTCTTCACCTCCTCAGGAGCTAGGAGCAAGGATACACAGGTGTATCCAATGCAGAAGTGTTTCTTGTCGAAAAACCTGACACAAGTATAAGTTCCCCTCCTCCCTTACATTTGCCACAATCTCAAACAAAAAGTCCTTTGATGGTGTGATGGAATTTTGTGTGAAATATAATTAAATAATAATATGCTTACAATGAGTATTGTAATTAATTGATCCTTGCATGTTGGATATGCAAAGCTGCTCAAAAGATGCATTCATTTATGTATTGTTCATTAAGTCATTGTTGAATAACCCAGACATTTCACATAATATCAGTGTGTTTTGATTTATTAAGAATGTTGTTATTAACCAAGCTCCAACAACATAATGGCAGATAAAAAAACAAATAAAAAAGCATAAAGGCAGATCCCTGAAGCACAATGAGGTAATCCAGGTGAGCACAGTCATCATTAATTGATGTCGCTTTGAAGTGATGCTTGAGAGAGCGAGGATATTCCATTTGACTTGCTTCAATTCGATCTCATCCTTCCCTCACATCCTAAGTGTGTGGAGCTAAGCAAGGAAAGGTAACAAGGATGCACAAATAATAAATGGGAAGCACCCTTAGCCTATCCAGGTCTCTCACCACCTCATCTGTGCACTCTGCTCAACAGATCTGATGAAGCATGTAATTGGATGATGTAATTTCCTGTTGAACATGTGTCTTAAGGAATATTCCAAACATTTAATAGGGGTAAATCTTTTTAGGTTGAATAAATGTTGTGGTACTGAAATGTACATGGTTCATAGAATATAATTGATTAATCATGGGTGGGAAAAAATGTTTCAAAAAGAGTTTTTGAAGCATTTCAATGATTATACAGTATTTCAAGGTAAAGTGTAGTTATAGTGTGCCAGGACAGACAGAAATGCTGTTTCATAAGTGCTGGAAATTATTTATCTAAAACATGAACATAGATTGTTGTAAAGGATACTTTACCTGTGTTTTAAGTCTTTTACTTGGCATGCATATTTGTAAATGTAATATCAGTAGGACACAGACAACACTACGTTCATGGAATCACTCAGTTAGCTTGGTCACAGCAGCTAGCCGGCTAAATGTCCTAATTAGCATTCATTTCACAATAACTACAACAGCGAAGGTAAGATCCAATATATAACCTAATAGCTACCCTGAAAAACAGTTTGTTAGGCAAACACAGCAACTTGGTAACAGTGTGTTAAACAAAGCAAGCATTAGCATTACAACAAAGTGCTTGAATGATTACACTCAGTGCCAGAAGGAAGGAGATTTCTGTTCCTGGGAGCATTGGCACTTTTTCTGCTCAGCCAAGCAGCTAAGCATGCCAGTACAGTAGTCCGACTGACAGTATTAAAAGCAGCCTTCCACTCAAGCTAATGAGAGATGAAGAAATCAATTAGATGAAGCGATAGAGAGATAGCATATATATATATATATATATATATATATATATATATATATATATATATATATATATATATATATATATATATATATATATATATATATAAAAAAAATCTCTTGCATACATTAGACAAGCTAATTAATAATTGAGATGTCTTTTAGACTCATGAGGCTGCATTAGGGTCATTTTATCACGTCATTAGGTGTGGAGGAACCATTTGACCTCAGTAAAGCTTATTGGTCTTTATCAGTGAGTATGTGAGTAGTAAGTGATGGCTCAGCAGGTAAGGCATTATGCTACTTTACTTGGAGGTTAAGAGTTCAAATCCCAGCCCCAATATTGGATCTTTAAGCAAATCTCCAGGGGTGCTGCTCCTTCCAATATGGAATAAGTGCGGAAAATAATTTAATTGTACTTTTCATGTGGATATGTATAATGGATGAAAGATCTTTATTGCACTGCAGTCTTATCTGTAATTTTATCCACACGCAAAAAAAAACAACTTTTATATAAATTAAGAACTGCAGGTTCATATGTCTAAATATGTCTGAATGGGCAAACCAGTCTCTAGGTTGGACATTCTTTCTGTATACATTACTGAAACATATACAATTTTTTCTGTGTATGACTACTTCTAATAGTGTATGAGTCGTATATACTGACTGAAAGTAAATGGAAAATCGACAGGTCAGTGTCACAGATCTGTAAAAGTATTTGTAACACAATTTTAACTCCTAGTGACATTTGCAAACCTTGATTCACATATTCAGTTTATACGGTATGTCTTTATGCTTCAGTTTATGTGCTGGCATATATAGTTTTGACAGTGGGCGGCAAGATGGCATAGTAGATAGCATAGGATAAAGTGATATAGCGACAGTACGTATTGGAAGAGGATTCTGGATTAAGAGTAATATTTTTTTCATAACAGGTTGATTTACAGTGTATGGAAACCCAAAAGACAATGTCAATAGTTCAAGATATATGGGGACAACATTAAATGACAAAACTCTTAAGCCAAAGTGAAGCTATATAAATCATTTGGCTAGGAAAATTTTCTATGATATTTTTTTATGGAGTCTTAGTCTTAAGTAAGGAAAGTAGTCAAAGCCAAATAGAGAAACACATTTTTCTCATACATTTACCTTCTGTGTTCTTGAAAATTCTTTAAATAGCAAATTAGTGAATGTAAAAGTAGCAAGGACTTCAATATTTGTTACATTATCAAACATATTTGAGTGTATCGCCACATCCCTGGTTTAAATATATTAAACCCCAATGCATCTTGCATTATCTATCATCTGAGTTTATCAGTACACCCATAGTTTAAATGCAATAAACACCAAAGTCACTTCCAGTCATCTTTAGTTTTGAAAAAGTTTCAGGATCCTACACAATTTCACTGTGGACCTGACTGGATGGATACATAGAGTGGGAATGATGTCATCCAAAAACACTAGCACTAATTCATTTCCTTCTAACTAATAGAGCTATTAGCAAAAACATTTAGCTTGGCAAGGCAATGCAGCCCGCTGGTTGTTTATTCCAGCAAATTATATCAAACAAATTGCTATACTCGTGCAAACAGAGGCTTCCCAGGGTTGAACTTGGCACCAATGCCTCAGTCTGCACCCAGGACTGATTGAGTTCATTTGGACAGAGGCATCATGTTTTCAGGTTTGTTTTCACATAGATGAATTCCTTTCAAACCAAGGTCCAATTGCATGGGTCTGTATCTCCTGCCTCTTTTTTTTTTTTTTTTTTTTTTTTTTTTAAAGGGAAACAATTGGTCCATGTCTTTATTGATACTTTGGTCCCCTTTACCAATATAAAAATATACTGTAATAAACAGTATGTTGCATGTTGTCATGCAGGAGAACCTGTGAATGATGCAGCTTTCTTGCTTGAATTTCACACAAGAAGGCTGAGACATGCATTTTGTATCATGCTCACTGTGTAAGCACTTGTACCATGAAGCTGATCGTGTTACAGAAACCCATAACAGTGGTATGATAATAAAATATATTATTTTATAGCAGAGCACTGGATCAGAAGGCAGTGATTAAATTTCCATAGGTAATTCCAGCTGTAATTCAAATCCCTGGTTTATATTATTTTGCGCATTATAAATCATTATTGTTTCTATGGCAACAAATTACACAGATATTTGGTGTTTATGGAAGAAGGTGTTTATTTAACATTTGTGGAATAATGGGCCAGTGTCAGCTGTTTGTAACACTCCATAAGTCTTCCCTCAAGGGAAAATCTTTAGGAC
The DNA here is from genome assembly GCF_023375685.1 of Ictalurus furcatus. Classification (NCBI taxonomy): domain Eukaryota; kingdom Metazoa; phylum Chordata; class Actinopteri; order Siluriformes; family Ictaluridae; genus Ictalurus; species Ictalurus furcatus. The sequence continues at coordinate 28,964,255 of NC_071257.1, read as the reverse complement.
AGAGGACTTAAGACGTTGGACTACTGATTGGAAGGTTGTGAATTCAAATCCTAGCACTGCCAAGCTGCCACTCCTGGGCCCTTGAGCAAGGCCCTTAACTCTCAACTGCTCATTTGTGTAAAAGAGATAAATATAAGTTGCTCTAGATAAGGGTGTCTGCCAAATGCCATCAATGTGTATGTACTGTATATCATGTGTAATATAAGAAACATATCTCTAGACAAGACTACCACTGCTGATTCCAGGACAGGAGTAGCAAAGATTAAGTCAAGATTAGTCTTAAGAGGTTCAAGACCAAGTCAAGATCAAGTCCAAATGAAAGTAAGACAGAATCAAGATCAATACTAAAACCATCAAATCATTTTCAAGGCCAAGAAAAGACACCACAGACATTACTTTTAAAAACACTCAGTCAAAAGCAAACCATATGTAGCAAGACCAATGTCCAAGACCAAGAAAAGTCCAAGTCAGTTATTTTCATCACACATCCCAGCTTGCTAGGAGGCAGGGGTCAGAGCACAGGTCAGCCATGAGAGATGGTTATTATTTTATATATATATATATATATATATATATATATATATATATATATATATATATATATACACACACATATATATATATATATATATATATATATATATATATTTTACCATAGCTCAGCAGTTAATGCGCTGGCATGCCCCAGCATCGCTAAGTTGCCTTTGTTGGGTCCTTGAGCAAGACCCAATCTGCTCCATTGTCCAATCTCAAGGGCCCAACAGTGGCAGCCCAGCTGTCACTGAACCCCCAACCTTCAGATCAGGAAGCTAGAGCCTTAACTGCTGACCCATGGTTAAAAAAAATTGCAATGATACAAGAGGAATAAAACAGAGGAACACTTCGGGATGTGCTATTATTGGAAAATAAACTTTGTGGTGGTAACAGTAATTCAGGCCACATCACACCAACATCTATTTGATTCTTGTCCAATAACAGCATGCACAACATGATTTATTCCGTACTTAATGAAGTCTCTACATTCTAGAAAGAATGCAGATCCTTCTTTTCCCACGATTCTGAGAGTTAAAACAGGAAGCAACAAGACAAGTTAAACAATCATGTTATTTGATGTTTAGATCCAGGTGATAATAGATACATGGTGCATCTCACACTTGAATTCACCTCAAGCAAAACCTAGACCAGTATTTTCAGGTGGATCAGAGATTCGTTTTTCTGAACCGTACATGGGTTCACACTTAAGTCTGAAAACACTTGAGTTTTTATGGGTGTTCTCAACTCAATCCTTCCACTTCCCCATCGTTACATCTGCCCAATCTCTTCTTGGTGCATTTGGATTGTTTTGCTCTCATTTTTATTTTCATCCACAGCTAAAAGTTTGTCCAAATCATAGACCGTATAGACAATCTACTGTCCAAGTAGCATGGTGTTCCCTCACCGTCTCTTCTAAATGTCATCTTCAGACTCCATTGTTCTCTTAGATTGCTCAGAATAAAAGAGGACAAAAGACAGAACTTTGTTTTTCTGGTTCTCTGTCTTTTATGATGTTCATTTTTGGAAGTTCTGCCAGTTTATGTCTTATGCATGAAGTCCTTTGAAAGATAATTTAATAGAGATAGACTCTGGTTCATGGAATATAATTGCCTTTTTTTATTTCCCATAGTCACATGGGATTGCTGGATGAATCATATGTGTCATATTTGGCATGTTAATGTGCTAGGGCAGTTATTAACACTGCATTGTGTAGGCAGTGCGATGACAGAGCTATGTTTCAAGAGTTTTGGTTTCGCTCATTCCACTACACTGGATAAGTCAATGTCATGGGTTTTCATTTTGTTGGATTCATCAGCTTTGTGTTAAAGATAGCAGTAAAAAAGCAGTGGTAATATCTGTTCATATTATAGGCAAGGCTCAGGTGCAATGTGATTATTTTCTCTCTTCTTTAATAAAAGAGAAATATTCACTTTGTACATGAAGTGTTTTTTTGGAACGTGTACCAAGAACAAGCTCATCATCTACATGTACAGAAGCAGAAAGACCCTGCAGCGGCCAGGGCTTTTAGAAAGACCTTTCGAATTAATATTTTATCTTTGTGCAGGGAAAGTAGTAAATAGTACCGCAAAGAGGAATGTGAAATGTAAAAAACCACTGAGAACGCATGGATACAGTAGAGTAGATGATATATCATCTCTATTCCTTTCTCTGTGTGTCTGTGTGCATGTAATGTGTGACGCTGTTTTCCTGTGAGTCCCACTGTGCTGGGGTCTGCTTTTGACCAGCTGGAAATGTAATAAGAGCAGCCAGGCCTTTGGGCAGGATGCATAATGTGGTTTCCATTCTTGTTCTCTCTCTCTCTCTCACCTCTATAGCAGGCTCATAAAGTATCTGTGGGACTCAAGCCAATTTCATCAGCACCTCTCCTCTCTTTTACTTACTCATCACCAGGCTTCTGTCTTACAGTAATAATAAGTGCTCATAATAACTCTCTTCCCCTTCTACTGCCTGTGGTCATCGCATCTCTCTCTGTCCTCCCACCTGTCTTTCACTTGCTCTCCCTTTCTCTCCCCCTGTGCAGGAAGCAAAATTTTTCCTCTCCTTCGACTGTCCTCTCCGGGTTCTCCTGAGTAAATAGGGAAACCCAGCACATCTGTAGCTCATTCCCCTGCAGTATCATTTTCATACACACACACACACACACACACACACACACAAAGGTGTCATTGTTTTAATGGCCTCTTCTTTTCTTCCAACTTAGTGACAATATATTATTATTATTGTAATTTTCAGTATTTTCCTGTTATTCCTGAGTATCCTGAAAGAGTAAATGTTCTGTCTTAAATTATTATACATAATCGCAATACTGAGATCTTAAGTTTAGGTTAGGTTAACTTTATTGTCAATATCAGAGTACAAGTACAGAGCCAATGAAATACAGTTAGCATCCAAACAGTAGTGCAAATAGCCAATAAGTTAAATGAAATATGGTTATGGTGCAATATATCTACATCTATATTACATATACAGTGCATCCGGAAAGTATTCACAGCGCTTCACTTTTTCCACATTTTATGTTACAGCCTTATTCCAAAATGGATTAAATTCATTATTTTCCTCAAAATTCTACAAACAATACCCCATAATGACAACGTGAAAGAAGTTTGTTTGAAATCTTTGCAAATTTATTAAAAATAAAAAACAAAAAAAGTACATGTTCATAAGAATTCACAGCCTTAGCCATGACACTCAAAATTGAGCTCAGGTGCATCATGTTTCCACTGATCATCCTTGAGATGTTTCTACAACTTGATTGGAGTTCACCTGTGGGTGGTTTTAACAGTTTGTTGAATATTTGGTTTTTATATTTGAATATTTGGCCTCCTCAGCTCTCTGGAACCATCCAACTGGCCAAACCCCATCAACCACAACAATAGTGTGAGCTTTGTCAGTGCAACATGTAATTCATAAATTCAATTTAATCCACAGTTTTGTATAGCTTTTTTTTTAACAATAGGCATTGTCTCAAATCAGCTTTATAGAAATCCAGACATAGATTTAGATCACTAAGCAAGCCAGAGGAGACAGTGGAAAGGAAAACCTCCATGAAACAACATGAGGAAGAAACTTTGAGAGGAACCAGACCAGAGAAACCCGTCCTCTTCTGGGTGACACCAGGCAGTGTGATCATAAATCATTAAGGAATAGAGATGTTTTCAGTCATACAAGAGTAATGCTCCAACAAAAGTAACATAAAAAGTATTAAATGCATACATCAGTATTTGTTATTGCAACATGAACATAGCACATTAGTATTCACTGGTTACAATCATTGTTGTGGTTTTAAAAATCAGATTATTACTCATTGGTACATTTTCATGCCATAACTCCATAGATTGTTACTATGTAAATCATGTCTTTTGTATCATTGTCACTGTATAATGACTTTTAATTCATTATAATGCCTCTCAAACTCAGAGCCTGAGACCTCTTACAAGTCATAAAGCAGACCCTCAGGGTGCGTTAATATTCATTTGTTGACTTGAATAAATTGGCTGCTCCTTTTTCATTTGTATGAACTGGGGTCTGACAGAGAATATAAAGAAGAGGAAGAAAACACTGAGTTTATACAACAACTTCATTATTATCATTAGCATATACAGGTAATCTGGCTGCTGAATAGCATGGTCATAAAGTAAGAAGTCATCTCTGAAATCAGCATTTTGTAATTTTTTGCTCTGCACATCATCTAAGGATTTAGTTTAGTTTATTTATTTATTTGAAAAGGGACCATGTACAATTTTTAACATAAATGTTTCCATTTCATGAATTGTACCGGATTTAGCCAAAGGCTAATATTCATCTGCAGTCCCCTGGCAGGTTATCACTAACATAAATGATAACATAACACAAACAGTTCCTGCATATAATAAAACATACACACACGCACACACACACACACACACACACACACACACACACACACACACTTGAGAGAGCAATTGCCAAAAGTGAACTTTACTTACTAGCAGTTACAGTGTCTAAAATCGAACATCTCTCAATAGCTCAAACAATGAAACTGTTAGGATTGAGCAATGCATTATATCACAATGCACTGATGGAATAATAAGAATGATGAACCTATTACACACACTTTCAGGCAGATGGGCAGCTGCATTCATAATTTCTATTTTTTAGTGTTTCAGGTCCATAATTCTTTACTGACTTCATGCCAAGTTTCCTCTGAATACCAAACACAGTGAACAGAAAATTTGTTTTGTTTTTTTCCAAACCAAAAAAAAAAAAAAAAATTGCTACTCTTACGGTTCTGTTGACTGTCCCTTTGTGTAAATTGTACTTTGCTTGGGCAGTATATGCTTCGTCTATCTACTGAAGGCATTCTGGGAGAAAGGATGTAGAGTAAATAATCCACCATGTTCTTGTTCATTACACCCACAACTGTATTGCACATGCCCCTTCTCAATCACACCGGTGATGTGTTTGGGTGTGTAAGCAAAGTGGGCTGAAAAATATCAGCTCAAATGGAAATATATTTCACTTTGTGTAATCACCTGACATGACTTTCACTGATAGACTGCATGAATCTATAGTCTGGGCTAGAAAGAAATCAACCCAATCCTCTCTTCTTCATAGTTAAATGCTGATCAACAATCAAGAATGCATCAAATGCACAGCTAAAATGCTTTTTAGACTACACGGTTTACAAGAAAAATAAGTAAATAAGTTAAAATCATGGATTCATTCATGGATGGATCATGGACTGGAACTGAGAGCGTGCAGTATGGAAGCTACATGTCCATCAACAAAGCCCTCCTTACATCACAATGACCTTGGATGAACAATGTTACACAACATGGCCACGGCCATGGTATGTGAACACATGACCACCACAACCGTGTATCGGCCTGTTAGAAGCACACAATTGTCTAAAATATCTTTGTATTCAATACCATTAAGATTTCCCTTCACTGGAACATGACAATGTCCGTGTGCATAAAGCGAAGTCCATAAAGGATCATGGATGATAGTGTTCTGAACTCAAGTGTCCTGCACAGATCCCTGACCTCAACCCCACGAAACACCTGTGGGATGAACTGGAACACCGACTGCATGCAAGGCTTTTTTGCGCGACATCAGTGCCTGACCCCACTAATGCTCTTATGGCTGAATGAGCACAAATCCACACACTCCAAAATCTAGTGGAAAGCCTTCCCAGAAGAGTGGAGGTTATTATAACAGCAAAAGGGGAATTAAATCTGGAATGGGATGTTCAACAAGCATATATGGGTGTGATTGTTCAGGTGTTCAGATACTTTTGACCACATAGTGTATGTCTACAGCAACATCTGTGAGATTTCTCGAGGCTCATAATGACCTGGAAGTTGAACCTCTTGGGAGCGTCCAAAAAAAGTGTCTGAGATTTCAGCGTCTGAAAATGTCCAGTGGGATTGGAAAGCAACATGCAACCAGAGGCAACGAATATGTTCTTTCACACAGCACTAGTCATGACAGAACTCAGATATTTTATTTAGCTTTAAAGGACAATAAAAATAACTGCAGGTAGAATTCCTTTGGGAGCAAGCAGAAGTGGGATTGAAAAATTGTTCCCACACACACCTCATACACTTTCTTTATTGTGTGCCTGCATTTCTTTACCATCTGCTTTGTTATCGACTAACCTCGATTATAGAGGGAATTCAACTTTTCTGTGTTGGTGCAATTCCTTATAGTCTAAAACAACTAAAGTCCAGGAGAAAAAAAAGCTCATTTTCACAACATAGGTCCTTTAAATGCACACACTTTCAGCATTACCTGCTCCACAAAGCTGAGACCTAACTGATAGTATTAATTTGCTTTCCTTAATGGTCTGTGGTCCTTGGACAGCAGTAAGTGTGTATTTGTGTGAGTGAGTGAGTGAGTGTATAAGTGTGTGTGTGTGTGACATCCCACTGAGTTTAACTGACAGCAGAGTATACCTGGTTACCCATGTCATGGGAATAAGCCTGAGGAATCAGTCTCAGCTAAGAGGATTGTGTGTGAGAGAGTGAGGGCGGATAAGGTGGGTGGAAGAGGTGAAGGGAGCGTGATGGAGAGTGACAGAGAGCAAACGAGGTAGTGATGGAGAGCGCTCGAGGCAGGCTAGAGATGGCAAAGTACAAAATGAGATCAGTTCAGCGCTGTAGGTGGCCATTTTAACAGCACTTATTTTTCTGCATGCGCGTGGGCGAAAAGATGTACCAAAGGTTTGTTTTTCATCCACACTTGCTTAATAGTTTCGTCTCTCAGTGTCTTCCTGCGTCCTGCGTTCATGTACCCCTTATTATTTAAAAAAATGGACATTACAGCAGAGTTGGAAGTCCAAGCTGCTCTGTGTGGGATGAGGGCAGCTTTGTTTAATTCGCTGTGACTCATCAGGTTGTTTCCATTCAATCTTCTCAAAATGATTAGGGATTCTCTCTTTTGTGATCTGATGTCACTCTGACGCCCTCGCTCCACAATTATTCTGTGCACATTAATACATGTCCTTTTGAAATACACAGGAATAGACCGTATTTATCAGGCCCTATGGGATTTATCTATTTTGTGATCACAGAAATGAACGCAAAATCAAGGAAACTCTGCAATTTTTTTCCGCAGATTTGGGCCAATAAGCATCACGTGACTCTGCAAAATCCTGTATTGACTGATTTATGAGACATGTTTGTAATGCATGCTTGAAAATGCTAAATATTATTTGGCAGTTAGTATTTGATAGTCAAAGTTCATTATGGGTAAGGGGCCAGTTTAACAAATGTGGTGGTAAAAACAGCCAGTCTACCTAAAAATGTGTAAAACCCTGTTAGCTAAGTGTGATTTCCTCTCACAGTGAATGTCACGCTTTGATCAAGTTGGTGGATACATAAACAGACATAAGCTGTATCAGTGAAGTTTGTAATGAGATCCCAGTTGTCAAAATGTCCATGATGCTCCTGTACCACTCCTGTACCGCTCACTTTTTCTGGGTGGTAACCAAATTTTAAAATGCTAGAGCATTACTTGTGGTTGAACTCCCCAAAGCAACTCAACATTTAGTGGAAAGCCTTCCCAGAAGAGTGGAGGATATTATAACAGCAAAGGGGGAATAAATCTGGAATGGGATGTTCAAAAAGTGTGATTGTCAAAATTTCAGTTCATGAAAGTCTTAAGTTGACAGAAATATATATATTTGCCCATGGATCATCATTTGTGGTGGTTTTTAGAGCAGGTGTTCACACCAAAGCTGCTCTACAGCTGCATATTCTCTTCAGCACCAGAGAATTATTTAAGGCACCTTCTGTATGTGAACAGATCAGGAACAATGCACCAGCTTCATGGACTCTAGAATTATCCACACAGCCTGGAAAGGCTCCGGATCGACCATGACTAGGATAAATTTATTAAATATTTGTTAAATCCTGACTAGGATAAAATGAATATTGTAAAAAGTGTGATTGTTGATATTGTAGGCTGAATAAATTTGACATGATTGTGAGAATAGAGGTTATTATTCATCATACTTTTCACTAGCCATTGAGCTTGAGTTTGTATGCAAAACAGCCCAATCAAATGGTCGGCACTTGTATAGTGCTTTTTCAACCTTAGCGGTTCTACAAAGCGCTTTACACTGGTTCTCGTTCAACCATTCACACACCAATGGTAGCGCCTGCCATCGGGAGCAACTTGGGGTTCAGTGTCTTGCCCAAGGACACTTCGGCATGTGGGCAGGGAATCGAACTGCCAACCCTACGAATAGTGGAAAACCTGCTCTACCACCTGAGACTCAGCCACCCTAATCAAGGAAGAAACACTCATGGTACAGTCCTAGGAAAGGGGAGTTCAAGGATTCAAGGAAATATCACTGATGGAGAAACACTCCTTTTAAAGGTTCATCAAGAGAAACAAGCCAAAGTACTTTTATCATTAGAGAGAGTGTAAAGTGTGATTTGTAAAGGATCTGGGGGAATTTCTAGTGTGAGCATTAGCTCCATCTATCAGAATTCTAAATTACCCCATCAAATGAAAACTGGCACTCCTCATTCCATGCTCCCCTTAGAAAATAGATAAATGTAACTTCCAGATATTAAATATTGTGCTATGTTTTGCTCATTTTTTTTTTTTTTTTTTGCTTCAGTATTTTGTGGTTTACATTCATGCATGTGCATTTGGTATATTTTGTTTGATTTTGATGTATGTATGCCTATTTCTGTGAATGAGGAATAACAGCCCTAACAAATGCAGAGTCTTTAATGTTTGTTTCTTGGAAGCAATACTTCATTCACTTCCTGCTTCTGAAAGCAGGTCTGCCCAAAACTGTTCAATAAAATAATCCTCTGCTTCTAAGTCTGCCCAGTTGAATGGTTATGAGGGGAAAAAAATTAATTATGCTACAAAAGATGACTGGAAAAGGAGAAAGTGTATCAGGATGTAGGGTGGCTGCCTGAGAAAAGCAGATTTCATGTCTATTAGTTTTTAATTTGTAGTTACCCAGTGGACAAATGGAATCTACTCCTTATTGACTTACAAACCAATATGTGTGTTTAAGCTTAATACACTTCACGGTGGTGCAACAAAATCAATGCTATAGCTATAGCACAATCTACTCATTTGAAATCCCACCCCCTGCTGCACTACACACATCAGTCAGAGTGTAATCTTATGATGATAGGATGATTTTTGCTACTTGGATGAATTAATGTATGCATATGACCAAAGACAGTTTCATAAACAGCAACACGCAGCTATGTGTAAACACTGAAGCAAGTAAACTACACTATAGGCCAGCACAAAGCTAATGTATAATTCTGCTAGCATTACAGTACACACAATCAACTCACGGTTAAACACCTCAAGAGAAAATGAAGATGCTAGGCAGTCTTAAATAATATCTTTTACATGTACTGTAATGTGGAGATAGAATACTACATCTTATTGCTGAAGTGTTTTTGGTTGAAGGCGCAAACATAATATGCTTTATTATTAATGCACATAACTAGCCAGCTAGCTCATCATACATTATGACATAATGCTAAATACCATGTTTAAGCCTAGTTAGGTTTCTAGGCAACTAAACACAAGACTGGGAAGCACATTGAGGGCTTTTACTTCACCAGTGCTCTAGCTAGTGTACACTATTTTGCCAAAAGTATGTGGACACCTGACAATCACACTCATATTTGCTTGTTGAACATCCCATTCCAGATGTATTCCCCCTTTGTTGTTATAATAACCTCCACTCTTCTGGGAAGGCTTTGTACTAGATTTTGGAGTGTGGCTGTGGTGATTTGTGTTCATTCATATGCAAGAGCATTAGTGAGGTCAGGCAAAGAGGCCTGAGGTGCAGTAAATGTTCCAGTTCATCACAAAGATGTTCAGTGGGGTTGAGGTCACAGATCTGTGCAGGCCACTCAAATTTTATCACACCAACCTTGGCAAACCATGTCTTCATGGAGCTCACTTTGTGCACAGGGGCACTGTCATGCTGGACCAGGTTTGGTTTACTTCCAGTGAAAGGAAACTGTAATGCTACAGCATACAAAGTCATTCTATATGATGGTGTGCTTCAAATTTTGATGCAGCAGTTTAGGGAACACCTATATTTGGTTGTGGTGGTCAAGTGTCCACATATTTTTGGCTATATAGTGTATTTATGATCTGTCTATGCCTAATATGCAAGTGTGACTTGAGGAATTTCTGTAAATTTCAGAGAGTGCTGTGTCAACACAAGCACACTCATCTCTTCATCTCTCTCTATCACACTCAGAATTCCGGCTCTCGGGTGTGACTCTCTGGCTCAATCTGGCAGCTGCTCAGGATTTAGTTTTCATCTGAACTTTGGCACCTAAAACACAAACGCACAGTTCAGACGTTCACACAGATCTGTATCACCCACACAAAAGAAAAACACACTCAAAACACACACACACACACACACACACACACACACACACACACACACACAGGTCCCACACCCACTATGTGCCACCCACACAAACACACATGCAAATTCATACACTTGCATACAAAGATATGCAAAAATGTGTATGGCTTTCAGCAACCTGTGCACTCTCTTAAAACCTTTTACACACACACACACACACACACACACACACACACACACTCACCTAAAGGAACATTCAGAGTGAAAAAAAGTAACATGGGCAGTGGGTTCGTCTACAGCCTCAATGCAGCCAGCTATAGCAGTTATCATTCTCCGTCTTATTTAATAATACGTAATACAAGTCCTGCATCATATCACTCTTATAAAATTAAATGCACAAAGACATGTAGTGCTGCAGCTAGAATGTAACAACAACCTCCAAGGCTGCTTCTCCTTGGAGATTGAAGGTTTCCACTTCTTCATAGATATTTATTAGACACATATAATTTATACAGATGTTTAAATAGAGAGTTAAACTCTATGTGATTTGGCATTATTACTGCCATCAGTGTTATCTTCTGCAAACTTTGTACCCCAGCACAATAGTGCCATGTCTGATCTCTGTTCCCGCTGTGCCACATGTGTAACCTAATCTGAAGGCATCAAATTTTTTCAGATCAGGTTAGAGGGTCACAACAAAACAAAACAAAACAAAACTCTCCTTCCACCCTCACTTACCACTTGTGTGCTGCATAATCAGATCTGGATGAGCTCAGATTTCCTTAAACTCATTATTGACAAAACAGAAGTTGTAATAATTGGTCCCAAATTTCTTATTGCCAGTTCTCACTTACGTATTGTAGAAATGTGATCAAATATGAATAGATGATTCTGAATAAACAGATAATGTATTCTGAACAGTACAAATACAGATATGAGTTGGAGGCACATCATGGAGACTAGTGGGATGCAATGTACACAAGCAGGTGGATTTCACTCTCATGCAGGAGAGAATCAGATATGAAACTGGAGGTGGCCATGTGTGATGCATTCACAGCTTTCATTCATTCATTTATCCATGCTTAGTAAATGCCTGGTCAGGGCTGCGGTGGTTTAAATTAGGTTATTATTACTATTATTATTATTATTATTATTAGTAGTAGTAGTAGTAGTAATATTGAGACCAACTTTGAACTTGGGTAATGTAAGTGAACACCCACCCTCCTTTCCGGAGGTTTTGTAGTGTTTCTAGGGGCATAGTGCTATGGTTCATTTTTAAAGCTGCAGTACTGAATTTTTGCCTCTCTGTCGCCATCTCTGTTTGAAACATAAAATAGAAGAAGTAAGTAAAGAAGCAGTAAACAGATACAGCTACAGATACTGGCATTGAGTTACACCCCTAATGTATTAACATTAATTGAGTCCATGGTAAACCTGTCTATAATTTCAAACTGGCTGTTATTTTGCTATGATTTTGGACTCATCACAATACTACTCATCAGCACAGATGCAGAACTACTAGCTCATGCAGTCATCATGAGCTCCTGCCTTTTGTACAACTCTTTATTGAAATTTCTACTAAACTCAACACAAAATTGCAATATATTCCAAACTGTCTACTGCTAGAACATTACCCGCATACTATATAAACTGTACTGACTACCTGTCCTTTCTGTATTCAGTACCATGGATTTGCTCCACAGAACAATGCTGCCCTTTTTCACCCCTATATCCCAGCCTGCACACAGATTACCTGTTACCATTCTTCTTTTCTTGTGGTGCCTCATTTTAGATTGGCCTCAGCAGATAGCTTCCAAATTTCACATTTTCAAGCTGAACTAAAAGAACATATTCACGCTTCACTTTGTGGCATATCCAATTTGTTCTTCTGATTATTATTAATGACTTCTGCTTTGTTCTTTAAGCTATTTTTCAGTTGATTTTAGTTTAGTTTTTGGATAGTTGTCCATTGTTGCAGAATACTGTTTTTCACATTTAATTATGTGATATTTTTTCCCTCCCTTTCATCTTTTGGAGATAAATTTTATGTTTAACATTTTCATCCAAAAACCAATACGCATGCAATCTTTTGCACTTAACTGTATATACTGTATATATTGAAAAGTGTGGTAGGTGGGGGAGTAACAAACTTAATCCTAAAAAATAAATCTTTTTCTATGTGTTTTGGTTTGTTGCTGTTTTCACTTCCTGCATGTTGAATCCAGTTTTTAATTGCTAAATTTCACAGAGTATTAGGTTCATTTCAGTTTTATGGATTATTTAGATACTTGGATCATAAGAAGCACCACTGAGGGTATATTTACATTGTACAAACAGACAGTATGATTATAAACATATGTGCATAGATAAACCCCAGGGGTTCTCAAGCCCGTGCCCTTTTACCCTCAGACTGTACAAATATAATATAATTGACTTGCATATATCAGAATTGTATTTTGGGGTGCTCATGAAGCAAAATACACCTTGAGTGCCTTCTCTCAACTACATGTGTAAGACTTCTATTACTTTAGGATGAACACTTCACTGCAGTGCCACCCACATATATTCTGTCTCAGTCGAGTGTTCAGTTCGAGATGCATCATTTATAACCTACTTTCAAGCAAGCTATCTAACAATCAACTAATCATCATTAGCATTGGGTCAGTTCACATTACCACTTTCATCATACTATACCTCTTTTTCACTGAATCAGTTTTACAAACTGTGCATAGGTTTTAAAAATAAATAAATAAGTAAAATAAAATAATGAATAGAGGTGTGGTCTCTGTGCCCATGAGTTATAGTGAAGGAGGTGTGGCCTTCATGCCTGTTAATCTAGTAAAGGATATGTGGCCTCTGTGTTTGTAAGTCCTATTGAAGGAAATGTGGTCTCTATACTGGTCAGTCCAAGTGAAGGAAGAGAGGCCACTGTGTCTCTCAATCTATTAAAGCAGGTGTGACCTCTGTGCCTCTCAGTTATAATGAATTAAGCATGGCCACTATGCCAGTCAGTCTTAATAAATGAGACATGGCCTCTGTGTCTTTGAGTACCAGCAACTATAGCTCCAATAAAGGCAGCACAGAGGGTTGAGTCTTGTTCTTTAATTGAGCATTTTTGGTGCTTCTCGTTATCACAATTTGGAGGCCGATGCAAGTGCTGAGAAGTTTAATAAAGACCAAAAGAAAAAGAAATGAAGACCTTGTGGCAAACCACTATGGCACAGACTAAACATAAACCAAAGAAAGACAAACATAAGACAAGGAGTGCAGTGCAAACTGTGGCTATATACACGAGTGCTCATTAACACGAACGTTATTCAGGTGCAGGTGGTCATGTGACTGTGATGTAGTGAGGTGCAGTGGCTGTTGGGAACTGTAGTTCAGAGTTCCTTCTCTGATACGGGACACTCGTTCATTAATTGAGCTTCATTATTTGTTTGCATTCTTACATGTAAGTGGTATATTAGCTCCTCCATCTAAGGACACTTAGACAATATAAGAACAAGAGTAAACAATGGCAAACGTATTTGCCAAATAAGATGTCCATACTCACTGAAGTGTCACTTTAATGTTGTTAGAATTTGGCTGCTTTACGGATATATCGCCTTTCACTTGGTATAATGTATGTGCATACATATATACAACATCATGTGATTATATACTGAATAAACATAAATGGAAATATTGTCACGTGTATATCACACACTTAAACGGTGATGTTTAGCCTGGACAAGATTCTACTATGCCTATTTTTCAGTCACATTTTAAGTGATTTATTGATTAGTGCTAAGACCATCATATCATCTTTAAAATTTTTCATTATTTTTAGTCATATGTCACTTAAAACAATAAAAAAGCATAGGTAACACCTGTGTCTCCTTGATCCAGAAGCCTCATATTTCCTATTCTTTGATTATTTTCTTATAATTTGTTTTCCTGAGCACATTTAAAGTAATTTTATACCTCCTTAAAAATTCAATAACATTGTATTTGTATAGTGCTTTTAACAATAGCCGCAGCTACAAAGCAGCTGTACAGAAACCTGAGCAGTCTTACATAGAGAAATTGTGGGTTTCAATCGATTTCCGGGTCACAAGCTGGAGGACGTGGAATCGAGGAGACATCAGTAGAGTAGTGGGGTGCAGCAAGATCTGTGAAGAAGACACTTGTTTTTGGACTGAATTTAATTTACAAAGAAGAATGTTATCATTAGTTACTATTATTATTACTTTCCAGTTCATGTGATTTTATTGTATGTCTGAGAAAGATGTTTCAAGGTTATGCCCTCAATGGTTGTGTGTGTGTGCATCTGCATGTCTGCAGCATGCCAGTGTCCTGAGACAGGCCTGTAATTGGTCTCAGAGGAGACACAGAAAGGCACCTAAACTTTATGACTCATGTCCTTTTTGTCTCTCCTGCTGTGATTGGTTTTCTGTTTGAATAACCACACACTTGTGTATGTATGCATGTGTGATTGTGTCTTGTAGGTAGGTATAATGTCATTCCCTTTTTTAGCTTGATTGTACTGTTTTCAAAGTGTCTTTTATTAACAAACTGTAATCCGAGCCTTCTGTTCTGTGTAGTTTCAAGTGGTTTCATCATGCAGTAAAAGTTGCTGATGCCATTCTCAATGTCCTTCACACATGTATGTTTACATTATGGAGTGGTATTCAGTTTTACAATTAACATTACTAGAAAGAAAGGGAAGATAATGACTGACTGTCTACAGCTGTGTTTGATTAACCTATTTATTCGCCTGAAAGTCAGATAGAGTGTGCCAGTGTGTCTTTGAGAGTGACAACATCCTGCTGGGCCTGTGGATGTGCCTTATTGAGTTTTGGTTTTATATTAATTTTCTTTGATGAAAGTGCCCATTATTTGTATGCATAAATGCATAAAGCAAAATGAATGCATAAAGCAAAAACAAGAAAGCAAAAAATATACAGCACTATTCTCACTTAAAAAAAAGTTTGGCAAATTACTGTGGTATAAGATGAATAAAACACTTTGACATGTTGTTGTTATTGGAAAATAAAGAAATCCAGTAACTCTTTGCATTGTGCTGCATAACACCACCCTGTTGTTGATTATTTTTCTATAACATTATGCCCGCTGTGTTTCCTTCCTTACTTGCTACTAACCCTGGCAAAATTATGGAATCACCACCCTTAAAGGATGCTCACCCATCTTTTTTTACTTCTTAGCAAATATAAACATCACAGATTTGACACAAAACAATTTATGTTTAGTTGCTGAACATTCTGGCTTTGTGAAATATACTTCAAACAAGTTAAATTAAATTATTTTAATTACTTGCAGATTTTTTCCAGATCAATTATAGAAAAAAAACTATGGAATCAATCAATATTGAGGAAAATATTATGGAATCATCAAAAAAAAAAAAAAAAAAATCACAAGTAGTACTTTGTTGCTCCTCCTCTGTATTTTTTTCTTTGAGACATGGACTTCACTAATGAAAAACAATATTCTCCATCAAGCTGGTTCCAACGTTCTTGAATAGTGGTTGACAATTGTCATGGACCAATTTTTTAAATTTCCAACAAAATTTTCAATCGGATTGAGATCCGGATGGTTTACTAGCCACGTCATTGAATTTACAGTATCTCACAAAAGTGAGTACACCCCTCACAGTTTTGTAAATATTTGATTATATCTTTTCATGTGACAACACTGAAGAAATGACACTTTGCTACAATGTAAAGTAGTGTACAGTGTACAGCTTGTGTAACAGTGTAAATTTGCTGTCCCCTCAAAATAACTCAAGACACAGCTATTAATGTCTAAACCGCTGGCAACAAAAGTGAGTACACCCCTAAGTGAAAATGTCCAAATTGTGCCCAAAGTATGCGGGATGTGCAACATTTAGATCTTATGACAAATCAGTACTCAAACTGAATGTACAATATGGTAGAATGTGCATAATATACTGAAACCGCACGTATGATGATGATGGTTTCAGGTAACGCAATCTAAGTTCAGCTACACTCCAAACGGCCCACACAGAAGGCATGGGCTGGATGACCCCTCAAGATCAACCCCGCCCTTTACTTTTAGGACCCCTCAGGTGACCTAAAATATAGCTTCCTGTGGTAGGGACTTTCCCCCTAAATATGAGAAAAATATTTCCCTCATCCCTTTTGCACCTTAATGAGCATGTGACCACCTAAACAGCAATTACCCAGTCAGCCAATAAGTAGCCACACCCCCAGTCTGCCAGTGAAACATCTTCTAGCCCCAGTGACCGTGCCTAACTGACGCTATCCGCATCACGAAATGAAGCGACACGTATTTAGAGCATACACTTCCTGGTGGGTGAATTTGAAGCATTCGTAGAATCCACAGCACTATCCTGGTAGTCACTGGTTCCAACTATGGTACTGGAATCATGGTGTGAAAGAAACGTATAATAGAGTGTACAATTTCTATATGATAATAAATACCCCCTTTTACATATGATAAGAAATATTTCCTCAGAAATATTTTGTGTTCATAACAGCCCAACAGACTCGACTGAAAGGAGGGGAATATGGATGCGAGAATATGCGATTTTCAGATCTTATCACGACAAATCAATACTTGGACTAATTCTGCAAATGATAAACTGAGCATAACATACTGAAACTGTGTGTATAATGAGCACAGTTTCAGGTAACACAGACCCAAACTCAGCTGCATTCCCACACCCCAGCAGACTTGAGAAAGAGAGAGACTTTTTTTTCTTTTTTTTTTTTTTTTTTAAGTGAAAGTATCATAGGTTCATTACCCTGCCCAGCTCACTGAACGGGGACACGGCAATGCGGCAGTAGCACACAGCGGCCTCTCCAGATCCATAATGGTGCTATTTTTGTCTCGTAGCCCAATTGTTTACAGCACATGGACATCAGAGAAACCGGTGTTCAAGTTTAGACATCGCCAGACTCTGTTAAAATACAGAAATCATGCAACAACCAACCTGCATGATGATCTGCTGGAGAAGCTATGCGATCTCATCTTGCTGCAGAGACCAGGCCTCCAGTTCTTGGCTTCACTTGAAGCTGGTGGGCGGGGGAGGGGATGTCGAAAGTAGTGTGCGAAAAATGTGCGGAAATAGGGCGGGGGTCTGACTCTTCCATTCATCCTATGCTCCAATGTCTGTTCTCTGGACAATAAACTGGACTACATACAACTTCAGGAGGCAACTGGAGTTGGATGCGAGTTTAGAAATTGCTGCGTCTTTGTTTTCATGGAGATGTGGCTCAGCGACCGAGTTCCGGATACCGCCCGTGAGCTAGACAGGCTCGCCTCATTTATGCCGACAGAAATGCAGCTCTCTGTGGTAAGATATTAGCGAACTGCAGAACACACACCCCGATGGACTGTTTATCATTGCAAACAGGAGCTGTTGTGGTTCGCCCTCACCCCTCCCGCACAATTAGGGCTGGACGTCATGGTGCACATGTCGCTGAGGTCACATCTGTATGCTTTTCCCCCGATCGCTCTGCTCCCTCAAGTTCTAGCAAGACTTCGCCAAGACAGTCTGTCTGCTGCTAGTAGCACCTTATTGGCCAGCTTGAATATGGTTCTCAGAGATAATATCCCTGCTAGATGGCACTCCTTGGGAGATTCCCATCAACAGGGGTCCACTGTAGACCCAGTGAACTGCGCAATAGCTAGAGTCCTGGAGTTCTTACAAGAACATTTCTCAGTGGGGTGGGCTCCTTCTACAATCAGGGTTTACGTGGCTGCCATTTCGGCCAGCCATGCCCCTGTTGATGGAGCCTCTGTGGGGCAACATCCTCTAACTTTGAGGTTTATGTGTGGTGTCAGGCGGCTGAGGCCCATCTGCCGGCCGCTCACACCTTCCTGGGACCTTTCTCTGATCCTGGAAGGTCTGTCAGGTGCCCCATTTGACTCCTTAGAGTAAGCCTTGGGGAGGCTTCTGACACTAAAGGTAGCTTTTCTGCTGGCCCTGACATCTCACAAGCGAGTAGGAGATCTACAAGCTCTCTCTATTGCCCCTTCCTTCCTTGACTTTGCACCTGGATTAGCCAAGGCCTTCCAGTATCCTAGACTGGATTATATTCCTAAAGTGCCTACATCAGCTGGCCACCCTGTGGTGTTGCAGGCTTTCTGCCCTCCTCCATTCTTCACACTGGAACAAGAGAGGATGCACCTGCTGTGTCCAGTAAGGGCTCTCTGTAGTTACATCCACCGCTCCGGCCAGTGGCGTAAGTCAGAGCAGCTGCTGCTCTGCTTTGGCGGCAACAGTAGAGGTGATGCTGTATCAAAGCAACGCATCTCTAATTGGATAGTGGAAGCAATCTCTATTGCTTATGAGGCACGCGGTCTCGCTATGCCTCTGGGCATAAGAGCTCATTCCACTAAGGCGGTCGCCTCATCGAAGGCTTTGTCAAAAGGGGTATCCTTACAAGATGTGTGTGCTACTGCAGGGTGGTCTACGCCACACACATTCATTCATTATTACAGCCTGGATATTCATTCCACCTTGGGCTTGGGTCTTTTTGAACAGGCCGTACCCTCGGTATGACGGAATGGGTATTCTCGTTCCCATAGTGTTATGGAAAACTCAACGTGGAGTTCCCTTTGAAAGGTAACATCTGGGTTACGCATGTAACCCTGTTCCCTGAGAAGGGAACGAGATGTTGCGTAGCTTTGTCATACGGGGTAGGCCTGTGAATTGCGTCTTCACGTCAGATAATAGAGGCTGGCGGTGTGGTTCACAGGTGCCATATATATATCACGCGACGCGCTTAATTGCCACATCACCCGATCATGGCAGGCCTATAAATAGGCATGATTTTACACTAGCTTCAGATGCTGGTCGCGCTATGAGGGGTGCTCCCATATTGTCATGCTAAACACAACATCTCGTTCCCTTCTCAGGGAACAGTTTCACATGCGTAACCCAGACATTTTCCACTAATCGCAGGGTTGGCGGTTCGATTCCTGATCCACATGCATCCATATGCCAAAGTGTCCTTGGGCAAGACGTGTCCTGTCACAAAATGCGGTGAAAACTCCCATACGATGTTAATAGTGTGATTAAGGTGTGTACATGTCTGTAATGCACGTCCATAATACGACTAAAACAGGAATATTCCGCGTATCTTAATTAAGTTTGTGTTTACTCGGAGTATGACTTTAATTGGATTAAGGTAATAAAAAAATGCTGTTTACATGGTAGTTTCTTAATCAGAGTATCGTCTTAATCGAGTTAATATTGGATTATTGTTCATGTCCATGTAAACGTACTAACTGTATGTAAAATCTGAACCAATTATGCTTTGCTGAAGCAGATCTTACAATACAATACAGCAGTAAGCAGCTGCACTACAGGCTTGCATATTTGCCCTGTAAACTCTAGCAGGCCATTTGAAATCCACTTATTATTCAGTCCAGCAAAGTGACTACTTGTATAGTGGGAGGCAAAAAATGCTCAAGCTCCCCTAAGGTTTATATGTGTATGTGGCTTGTGTTTTTGCAACAAATTGAAGTTGGAGGCTGATCTGTTTATTATAGCATATTAGAGAATCACAGTCCAGATCTGTGGTCTGGCTCCAAACAAAGGTAGATATTGGCATCATTGGTAAATCAATACTCACAATACAGGTAAAACAATATATGAAATTCTACTTGGAATTGTAACTAGGACAAAGAACTGAAAACTGCAGGCAGCAAAGCTCATTAGTCACATTAACAATCATTCATTCTATTAATCATTCATTCATTTTCAGTAAGCACTTGATCCTGGTTTGTGGTGCAGGCAGAGATGATGTCGGGAACACCGAGTATGAGGTGGGAATACACCATAGATGTGATGCCCGCATATTGCAGGGACACATCCAAACCTTGGGACAAATTAGCATAACCAATCCACCTACAGGCATGTTTTTGTGATGTAAAAGATGTGAAAGCAGAGAACCTGGAGGAAACCCACACAGACACTGGGAGAATATGCAAAACTCCACAAAGACATAACTCAAACCCAGGGATCGAACCATGGACTCTGGTGCAGTGAGGCAGCAATCCTAACCTCTGTGTCAGTGCTCCACCCAGAATTCATCTCAGTTATAGTTTGTTTGTATAGCACTTTTAACAGTAGAAAATCTTACAAAGCAGCTTGACAGAAATTCATATGTAGATTTAGATCCCTAATGAGCAAGCCAGAAGTGAGTGTGTCAAAGAAAAAGTCCCTGAGATGACATGAGGAAGAACCGTGAGAGGAACCAGACACAAAGGTAACCTAGCTTCTTCTGGGTAATACCACATAGTGTGATTTATAAATCAAGCAAACAGTATTAGGTGAACCACACATACATACATACATACATTCATACAAACATACATACATACATACACAGAGATAGAGTGATGATTTCCAGTATGAATTTGATTAACATTAGGGTAGATATTGGGCTATAAAGATGTTGTTATTGCCCATGTGCTCTTGCTCTGTCACTATTGATCGGGGTTAATTGCAGAACGATGCACTTTTGAGAGCCCCCTGCAGAAACATATTGGCCCCAACTCTGCCTCATCCCACTGTGTGGCTCCAGCAGCCCTTTTTCAAATTCTTATTTGCTTTGATCTCTGTGCAATCGAATCGCCATCCAGACTCTTGTTAATCGTATTGACCTTTTGATAATGCCATTGCTATTGAACCCTCTACAAAGGTCCTTTAACAAAACCGCTGAGGGGCTAACAAAAAAAAGTAAAAGGTGAAAATGCTTTTAGAAACATTGTTGTCAGAAAACACATATAAACACATATAAACATTAAGGAAACTGCTACACAATATGTAGATAATATACCACCAATAAGCCATAATATTAAAACCATGGACAGGTGAAGTGAATAACATTGATTATCATTGACACCTGACAAGGGGTGGGATATATTAGGCAGCAAGTGTCAGTTCACGAATTTGATGCGCTGGAAGCAAGAAAAATGGGCGAGCATAACTTTGCCAAGGGCCTTTGTGATGGCTATATGACTGGGTCAGAGCATCTCCAAAATGTCAAGTCTTGTGGGGTGTTCCCGGGATTGTAGTGGTAAGTACCTACCAAAAATGGTCCAAGGAAGGACAAATGGTGAACCGGTGACAGGATCAGGTGAAGGCTAGCCTGTCTGGTCCAATCACACAGAAGAGCTACTGTAGCACAAATTGCTGCAAAAGTAAATGCTGGCTATGACAGAAATGTGTCAGAATATACAGTGCATAAAGTACATTGCTGTGTAATGTACAGTGCATATGTACATTGCTGTACATTGCTGTGTACATAGCTGCAGACCGGTCAGAGTGCCCATGCTGACCCCTGTCCACTGCCGCAAGGGCCTACAATAGGCATGTGAGCATCAGAACTGGACCATAGAACAATGGAAGGAGGTGGCCTGGTCTGATGATTCCCATTTTCTTTTACATCATGTGGAGAGCTGAGTGTGTGTGCGTCACTTACCTGGGGAAGAGATGGCACCAGGATGCACTTTGGCAGGAGTCAGGAACCTTTTTTCACCAAAGAGCAATTTTTCGTTAATGTTTTTTTTTGTTTGTTTGTTTTTTCAGAAGAGCCATTGCAAAAAAATGAATTTTACTATTATAAAAAAACAAGTCTTTTCAATAACATTTCAATAACCATAACTTTATTTAGGTCCATAGACATTTCAAAAACATACAAATATGCAACAAACAATATGTAACATGATGCAATATGGAATTAATTGTGCGGATTTCAGGCTTTCACTTTGAGATTGAGTTTCCACCTGAGCAGCATAAAACCGTGTGTGTGTGTGTGTGTGTGTGTGTGGACTCATCCATCGCAAGAGAAAAAAACTCTGCCGAAATTATATCCGTGCTCTTTTCCCTATCTGTCTCACGTGCCATCATGACGGCACGGCCACGCACTGTTAGGGCTGACAGGGGCACGTCTTTTATTTTGTGAATGATTTTCTCCTTCTTTGGGAAATCCACAAACAGTTCAGTTGCCATAATCAACATGCATGACTTTACATATCCCTTGTAAGTAAAAGGTTTTTCTTTTCTGTCGATCTCCAATGAGTCAGCAAAGCATTCAGGCTTCCAGTTGCCCCTGTACAGCTTGCAGCTGCAGCTGTCGGGCTCGCAGTTTACGTTGGAGCTCCATTCACGCATTCATTCAGCTTTTGTCCACCGGGTACTTTGCTGCAAAAGCAAAATGTCTCTTAACAGTTGATTTTTTAAATGAGATAATATGTTCTGTGCAAATTAGACACAACAGAGCACCAGCGCTTTCAATAAAAGCATATGTTTCAGTCCAGCCACTTTGAAATTTTGGATGCTCCTCTGAATTTTTTATTTTTTTTGCCATCTCCACAAACTAGCTAGGTAGCTGCTTGAATCTGAGAAAGAGAGGTTACCATAGAAACATAAGAGGTTTGCCTTTGATTGGTGTTATGACATGTGCGCACAGAACTGCATACATGCACCGGCTGGAACAACTTGAAATATATTATTCTAAACTGACTTTTCATTAACTTTGGTAGGCTGTACCACAAAGGAATTGTAATTGACTTTACATTTTCTGCAGGAAACTGACCTCTGGTGGTGTGTCTAAGTTTTTAACGATGATATGTTGGTAAAGGGTGAGACACCTGGTGAGCCACAAGATTTCTGTCAAAGAGCCACAGGTTCCCGACCACTGCACTGTGGAGAGAAGGCAAGCCGGTGGAGGAAGTGTGATGCTCTGGTCAATGTTCTGCTGGGAAACCATGGGTCCTGGCATTCATGTGGATGTTACTTTGACATGTATCACCTACCTAAACATTGTTGCAGACCAAGTGCACCCCTTCATGGCAACAGTATTCCTTAATGGCCATGGCCACTTTCAGCAAAATAATGTGCCCTGCCACACTATAAAAATTGTTCAGGAATGATTTGAGGAACATGACAGAGTTCAAGGTGTTGACTTGGCCTCCAAATTCCCCAGATCCCAATCTGTGGGATGTGCTTGATAAAAAAGTCTGATCCATAGAGGTCCCACCTCGCAACTTACAGGACTTAAAGGATCTGCTGCTAACATCTTGGTGCCAGATACAACAACACACCTTCAGCGGTCTTGTGGAGTCCATGCCTCAATTTGTCAGAGCTGTTTTGGTGGCTCAAGGGGGATCTACACAATATTAGGCAGGTGGTTTTAGTGAAGTGCTAAGTTTATGTAAGCTTTATTGGCATTATTTTAATTGCTCCATCGCATATGCAGCTGCACAGATGACAATTCATACTTCACCATAAAGAAATAATCAATCAGCTGAGACAAGTTTCATGTCCAACATTTACTTCTTTGATTGCACTTGGACTTGTCTCTGATTTATTCCCACTCATACATGAAGTTGTATCTTATTTACTGTCTCTTTTACTTAGACATGTCTCTGATTTACTGCCACTTATACTTAGACTTGTCTTTGATTTATTGCCACTCGTACTTGGACTTGTCTTTGATTTATTGCCACTTGTCTTGGTCTTTGGTATTGTTTTTTTGCTAAATATGGTCTTGGTCTCAACCAAATACCATTGGCTTGCATGCGCCCAGTAAAACTAGTAGTGGTAACCCAATCACAGGTACATGCCTAAATCAGATTATGCATTATTCTAGGTAATTCTCAAGAGACTTTGCGAATTTGGCCTGGTATATATGAAACTGAAGTAAAGTCTTGGGCTCAAAAAGGACTTGATGGCTTTCAGTTCTGATCTTGACTCGGTCTTGCTTTCATGTGGAGTCCCCAAGCCTAACTCCTGGTTAGTCCTGGTCTTTAACTTGTCTTGGTGGTCTTGACTAGAAGCAAAAGAAGCAGAAGCCTTTATTTGTCACATGTACTGTACATTACCACACAGTGAAAATCTTTTCTTCACGTATCCCAGCTTGTTAGGAAGCTGTGGTCAGAGCGCAGGGTCAGTCATGATACAGCGCCCCTGAAGCAGATAGGGTTAAGGTCCTTGCTCAAGGGCCCAACAGTGGCAGCTTGGCGGTGCTGGGTTGAACCCACGACATTCTGATTTTTGACTTTCATTTGCTACTTTGCTCTTCATGTTTGCCTTAGCTCATGCTGACCACTGATTTTATTTCTATTTCAGAATGGTGTTCTGGATTGTTTCCCTGATTTTAAATAAAAACCTGCATTAGCTTCACATCCGGCCAGATACAGTTTTTGATTGGTTAATGGTTCTTGCTTTCTTAACATATTCTATTTGGAAACTTTTCAGAAGAGAAAACTCTCTGTTTGACAGTTTTAACTATTCATAAAGTGTGTGTGTGTGTGTGTGTCCTTTGTGTTGGAGTAATCCACGACAAATAATACTAATGCATTCACAAACTGTGGCCCAGACTTCTGTGGTAGACAATATTCCTTCATCATCATCATCATCATCATCACTTTCTTGCTTTCCCTCTCCATCTTCTGCCTCATTCTCTCAGCATATCCCACACACACATTCACCCTGCATTCATTCTCATTCTCTCCTGTGCACTTCTGACATCTCTATTAATCTCTTTCACTCCATCCTTGCCATTATGTGTCTCTTCTATCTGTCTTCATTCTATTTACCTCTGTTTTCCTCATGCTGGATTCACCATGTCTTCTCCAAAATCTCTCTCTCTCACACACACACACACACACACACACACACACACTCACAGACACCCACACATATTAAGATTTGAGTATATTATGTATAGAATACATACTGTGTATGTGTGGGGGGGGGGGGGGGTTCTTTAGGTGTCTGTACATTTGTATTTGAGGTGTGTGTATGAATTGAAACAAGGAAAGGAATGGTGAAACGAATCATTTACTTCATGCTTTTCCTGCATAAGTGAGTTTTAGTGTTTTGTTTACTCACACTAAACCCCCTCAGTAGTGTGCACACATATACACACATACAAATACACACCCTGCAGTGGAACAGTTAGTAGGATGATAGAGCAATGTGACAGGGAGAAAGACGTGGGGTCTCTGTCTCTACTTTTTACAAAATTTATTTCTTGTTTTTGCTATTAGAGCAATGCCTTCGATTGAGAGAGTTTGCTAGAGCGAAAAGCTTAGCTAACAGGACAAATTGGCAGATATCTGAGGCAGGAACAGAGGAGAGCTGGAGGAAGAAGAGTCAGCAGAATGAAAGAAAATATGGAGATGTATTTCTGAGGAGGAATATTAATGTTATGAAGGGAAGCACAGTGCGGAGGAAGTGAGATATGTATCAGAGAAAGTTCTTTGCTAAAATATAAACTTGTGTGTGTGTGTGTGTGTGTGTGTGTGTGTGTTGGTGCGTATGTTTCTTTAGGTGTGTGTGCATTTGATCAGTCACAGTGATGTAGTTTGCGGGGAAAAAGATGTGATTTCAAGAGAACTGGCCTTTGCACTATCATCAATTTAGCATCAGGAGAAACAGCAGTGTGTGTGCGTATGTGTGTGTGTGTGTGTGTGTGTGTGTGAGTCTCTTAGTAGAGTCAGTGTAATATGGCCTGGGGGTATAGAGCTCTTTGTGGGACCCAACCTAATTGTCTCCCCTTCTGTAGCCTGTGCTAGCAGCACTGTAATCTAATGAAAGGTGGAAAATCTCTCTTCTAAATATCCTGTGATCTCTCTCTCTCTCTCTCTCTCTCTCTCTCTCTCTCTGGATGTGTCTGTGTAGACGCTATCGCTATCATGCAGGCAGATTCTCCTTCACTCAGTTCAGTCAAACACAGAGAAGAAGCAGCTGCGACTACATCTACTAAACTCGACGTCTTGTGCATTGCTCTTATCTCACACTCCTGCAACGCCACTATTTGCTTTTTATGTAGTACAGGGTCCATTTTGCGGTTGCAAAATGGGTCTAAAATTAACTTTCAATTTACTAAGGATGTAGCTCATTATGCCAACTGAGGCCTTGGACTTCTAGGACTGCCTAATAAGCATGAGGTGCAAAATGCAGTTCCAAAACGTGGTAGAGATGGTGAACCATAGAGCCATGAAAAAGCTTGGATTAAAGAGTAAATGTGAGGGCGTGATTGAAGGAGGGATAGTTTTTTCCAACTGATGTAAGCTTAAATTAAACACAGATTGTGTATGAGCAATAACAATATTGGACTCTACTGTAATTTTTGCTACTTGACTTTCATTACTGTCACTGGCACTTTATTTTCTGGTAATTATTATTTCGGTTATTATTGTTATGTCTGTATATTTGGTTATTTTGTATTTAGTAGTACTGTCATGGTACATGTCCATATGACAATAACCCAGCCCCTCCAGGATTTTGAGATTGTAGAAATGAACACAAAATCAAGGAAATGGCGCAATATTTTCAGGAGCTTACAATTTTTCAAAATTACCGCAGATTTTCCGGAGATTTGGGCCAAGATGCATCATGTGACATCATCACAATGCGCATTTGCATAACCATCTTTGATTCACGTGCGAACATGAGTACAGTTAAATGGTCTCATTTACCAACAAACATCACTGCAAAAAACAGTGCAAAACAATTTCTTGCAAATGAATTTCGCCAATTCAAGTAGTTTCAAAAATTCTGCAAATAGCTTCGGAAATTTTGAAAAAAGCTGCAGTCAAATCAAGCATTTTTGGCCCAACAATGACCGAAAACTCCTGTATGGACTGATAAACGTTGAGACTTAAACCACTTCCAAGTAGCGAGAAAAAGACCCAGACAGCTGGATCAATTCCTGTAAACTAATAATCTTAATTATAATCATATTCCTAGTCTCAGATATTTTTTCATCTTTAATTCAAATAACGGATGTCATTTTGTCCCCAATACATTTAGTTGGTTATATTTTCTAAAATATTTAACCACTCCAGCAGCGCTTATTGACCATATTGAGGCAGGCTGAAATTTATAATGACATAGCCTCAAGCAAAAGTCATGAGGCTATCACACACGACTTATCTAGTAAATTTTTTGAGTAATCCCATAATAGGCATTTGACAGTCGACAACATCCATCATCTAGCACACAGTCTAGCACCTCTTTTTAAGCAGGTTTAGACATACGTTTGTTCAAGGTAATATCATTAACCATGTTTAACCAGAAAAAAGGTGGAAAAAACACAAAAGATCTAGGAAATTTCAACAGTGTAAAGGGGAGACACATTTATCATCTTTTTCTCAGCCGTTGCATGGGAAACAAGTATTCCACACATTTCTGAAGTATAGACATTATCCACAAATGAATCCCCCTTTCATTACCATATCATTACCAGATATCCTACAATAGAAATTGTTTTGTACATCAGAGACATCTAGGCCTTTTTGTGGAAGTTGATTAGATTTTTTTTATCAAACAAGATTGTCATGTTACGAAGATGGATGCAGAAGCAATCGCAGATTTCAAACATTTAATAGACAAACAGACAAAAACAACAAAGACACAATAACACGAGGCAAAATACTGTGGCAAAACCAAACATCGCCACGTGGACAAAAGCATGGAAAGACAATTACGTGAGACAAAGAAGCAGTGCAAACAGTGGCTATATATATGAGTGCTCATTAAACAAAAACATGATACAGGTGCAGGTGGTCATGTGACAGTAATATGGTGCAGTGGCTGCTGGGAAATGAAGTCCAGAGGTACCTCCTTGATATATGACAAAGATCTTGGCTGTCCTGGAGTATTTTTAAACTAGCACCCCACCTGTTACACTTGTCCCATGAATCACTGGCTTATATCTGTCACTTAAAAAAGATGTTTACATATAGTCCACAAGACACAATAACAACAGAATTTACACAAATGAACTAGTTCAAAAGTGTGTTTTTGGTTTTCCAGCATCGTCTGCATATTTGACCCCTTTCAATTGTTTTGTTTTTGTTTATAGATCATTTTTATTCATTTAGTACTGCCCTTCAGAAGCTACATAAGATATTTACATGTTTCCCAGAAGACAAAATAATAACAATTTACACTGATCATGCTGTTCAAAGGTTTACACCCCCCTGGCCCTTAATGTATCAAGTTCTTGAGAATCAGTGAATGTTTGCACCTTATGTAATAGTTGTGTACGAGTCCCTCAGTTGTCCTCAGTGTGAAAAGATGGATCTCAAAATTATATGTAAACATATGTATGTAAACTTATGACCTCAACTGCAAGGCTGTAACCACATCCTCAACATTGGCGGGACCAAAATTTGGTAGGGGTTGGGTCACAAATGTAATGGTCCTTTTTAGTTCTCTATGTAATAAAGGCCCAAATATTTATACAGTTTATTACACATAACTTTATTTATGGACTTTAATGTTGTGAATTCTTTATATTTCTGGATCTCTTGAGTTAATACTGATGTCTGGTAAAAATTTCATGTGAATAGCCTCATTGGAAATATATTTCCTGAAAACAATGTTAATGTGTCCAATACTTATTTCCCCCACTGTATATACATAATTTATATATACATTGTAAGACCTTTATATTTAGGGCCAAATTAACTACAGCAAGTCCAGTATGTATTACAATACAAAAACAAGTTATATTAGATGGTTTATTTTATTTCAGATTTACTCACTCTCTATCCACAGGCAGCCCTTTCAACTTATTATGCACAGATGTAGTGAATAATATGTTCCAAACAGTAGAGCAGACCAAATATGAATTACGAAACATTTTCCTGTTTCTGTCAGCTTACCTTTTTTTCTGCTGTCCCAATGAAAACAAATATATCATTTGATTGTCTTTTCATTATTGTCATAATGTCTCTGTAAAACGACATGACTGTGTCAGCTAGCCAGACAAAAGTTACTTACACAAAATTATTTACTCACCCTCAAGTTGTAACAAACCTGTATGCTGAATTCAGGGTTACACAAAAGGAGAATTTTGAAGAATGTTTACAAAACTATACAGAAAAGCAGTCCATATGACACAAAGCTCTCAATGGCCACTTGGAGTATAATTTTTATGGCACCTTTAAAGTGCACCTTTAAAGCTCATGATCACTATCTTCTGCCATTTTATGGAATAGAGCTGTAATAGAGTGGAAAAGAGTGTGTGTGTGTGTGTGGGGGGGGGGGGGGGTCTTCTTTTATGTTATGAAAAGTAACAGTATTTGGATTGGAATGACATCAGGGTAAGTAAATGATAACAGAATTAAAATTTTTAGGTGAACTATCCCTTTACCTTTTTGAGTACATACCTGGCAAAGACATACAGACATCAAAATACAATGGTTGGAGACACTAGGGGGTTTATTGTCCAGAAAAGAGAATTAAAGGAATAAAATATTACTGGTTAGTACAAACAGAATTAGCTATGGGAGTGGGTGGGATTGTTAAAAAAAAAAAGTAGGCCTGTATATCATGCGCTTGGTGCGGGTCTGGTAATGAGACATTTAGCCTTTTGGCACTTGTATCACTATCATGCTTGAATTGGATTCTCGCTTATCACAGGATAAACTGCAAATCTGCAGATTTTGAATTGATAAAGTTACAGTTTTTCCTTAGCATCTTACACACTGCATGCCAGTTGAATGAAGTTTATACTGAGGTTATTTTTTCAACCTTTGTCAGTGATGTATGTGTTGACATTGTAAAGAAAAATGTACACTAATGAATAAATGTATATACTCTGCAAACACACTCTTACAATTGCAATATAATATATAAAACATTATTTGATTTATTGGAGTTCATGTGATAAGCGTGTGTACTATGTCAGGTCAATAGTTTCCCCCAGAGGAATGTTTCTCTGTAAAGTGTGCATATGAGAAGTGAGAGAAAATGATCAAACCACAATGCAGCTGCACAAACTATTTTGTCACATGACTTTCTAGTTTATGTGATTTCTTTGTTATATTAATGCTAACACTTCTTAATGTGTTGTATTATAAAAACATGAGTGCTAATAAATTAAATGTTAAATTAAAATTACTTTTAAAATAGCTCTTCTTTCATTATTATTGTTATTTATATTTTGCTTGTATTTTCTCATTTGTAAGTCGCTTTGGATAAAAGCATCTGCTAAATGAATAAATGTAAATGTAATATTTTGTTCCTTAAGTTCTTTTAGAGACACACTCATCGAGCCTAAACCGAACAAAAAAATTCTATTTTGAGTAATTGTGATTTTATTTATACTCAAAAGCTTATGTTATGTTATCTTGTGACATCTACACAATCCTATATAGCCAAAGCACATCTAAAACTTCAGTATATTACAACAATATGATTTGATACATACACTATCAATGGAGGTTCACATTAGCAAGACACCTTATATGAAAATTTACTCTCAGGAACTCTTTTAAGGTATGCATATATATTTTTTTCTAACTAACCAGGTGTTCATAAAAGACACATTTCTTGTGTAAATGCTCCTATGAATGATTTAGAAATAAATTTGTTCATATCCAGTGCGTGTGTGCCTGTACACGTGTGTGTCTGTCTCTTTGAAGTGTGCCGTACAGTACCTGCATATGAGTCCTGAAGAGTTGTCAACTCTCATCTTATCATAGTCTCTCTCTCGCTCTCTCTCTCACTCTCTCTCTCGCTCTGTCTCTCACACACACACACACACACACACACACACACACACTGTGGTTAATATAGGAAGGTATCTTCCCATATGATTTGAATAAGACATTTACTGAGGTTAAAAATGTTAACAAAAATTTGCTTGCTAACTCACCGCACACAAGCACTGCAGTCTTCTCTTCAGATCCTCAGTGTCCTCAAAGTGAAGTCATGTATAATAAAGTTAATGTCATATTTTAATTTCAAGGTCACACTATGAAAAGCTAACAGACTGTTGTGTGCATGAATGTGTGTTTATTAGGATAATTCACTTTGGACTGTAGGCCTATACAGTATGTCACTGTGTAATGTTAAGCTCCAGTGACAGGTCTCAGATGCACGCCTGAAACACCAGATGTCTTTCTAAATAAAAGTCCAGCTTTCATGGGAGGTTTTAGAGTGGTAAAAGGTTTAAAGTGATTTTTCAAATAATACTACACAGTGGGCCTTGGCCGTTTAATGCACTGTATCAATTAAAAATAATACATTTGACAGACCATGTTTATTTTTAAGTTTCAAAAGTTAAATATGTAATAAATAAATAAATAAATAAATAAATAAATAAATAAATAAAAACACACCAGGGTAAGTTTTTATGGGAACGTAATAATGACAATGTGTGCTGTTATATAAGAAAATATCACCGTTACTGTTGCCATCCCAAAGTTGATTGTTTTCCAATAATAGGATGTCCCAAAATATTCTAATCCTCTTACATGACAGCAATTTGCCAATGCTAATTTTTACATTTATAAGAGTACATGTTGTACATTTTATGCATTTATAATTACATTTAATGTAGTGGAATTTCTGCGAGACAAATTAGTTCCTGTTATCATTTACATTAAAGCAGCTATAAACTAGTCATTCCCTCACCAGCCTCTCTTTTTTTCTCTCTCACTCTTTTTTTGTGCCTCAAACTTTAAAATTACAGCTTTAGATTTTACTGTGTTGACACCAGAGACCTCTTCCAAGAATGCTAAATAAATGTCTCCGCCCAGAACGCTTCATCATAATAATAATTAGACATGTTTTTAAAACTTTTACGTGGAGCGTTCCCCAAAATAACTCCCTGTGTAAGCTGTTACTATAGAAATGGTAACATTAGAACAAGTGTGTTTAAAAAAAAAAAACGTTATTTGAATTACAGCCAGAACTACTGTCAGAGCTGCTGTTATAGAAACACCTTCTGACTACTTTTATGGTGCTGTGTTATAATTAAACAGGATTGGTTAGAGAATTTTTTTTATTTTTAAGTGTCAAAATATATATACATAGTAAAAAATGGTCATTCAGTTATAAAGCTGTATTTGCGAAAGGGTTT
Organism: Ictalurus furcatus; assembly: GCF_023375685.1. Taxonomy (NCBI): domain Eukaryota; kingdom Metazoa; phylum Chordata; class Actinopteri; order Siluriformes; family Ictaluridae; genus Ictalurus; species Ictalurus furcatus. The sequence goes on along the minus strand of NC_071257.1, from coordinate 28,931,960 downwards.
AATTGGTTAATGCAGAAGTGTTATGTTAATCTCACTCTTGCTCTGCTTCATGAACTCTGTGTTTAGAAAGTGTAAATTTATGTGTGGCACCACTGCCCAGTTGGATATTTGTTGAAGGAAAACACACACGCTATCCCACCCACTCTTGCCGTTATTTCTGTTTGTATTGCATCTGGATTCTCTCAAGGTTTCTTCCTTATGTCATCTCACTGAGCTTTTCCTTGTCACTGTCACCTCTGCTGACACCTTGCTCATTAGGGATCTAAATCTACAGCCAATTTGCTTTCTTTTTCCTGCAAGCTTCATATGTGATCACCTGCCCCCATCTGTATGAGAGTAAAAAAGGTCTTGCTTTTAGGTTACCTCCCATGTTTTGTAACATACACTATGTTGTAGCTTGTAGACATTTTGTTTATCTTCTACACCCTTGCAGTGTCCTTTCACAGCATGGCTATTGGATGTTTGGTAACGTGGCTGAATCAATACCATACCATACATTTTTAATGCGGAACTACACTATGGGCCTTTTGTCAGACATTGTCTCAGTGTCTCAGGGGTGTTGAGCTGACTGAAAAATTCACTAAGGACATTAATTAATGCTTAAGTGCTTATTAACTCAGTAAGTAATCAATGAATGCCTATAATACTCATCACTACAATAAGATACTACCATATATTGTAACATTATATTGAGAGTCCTTACTAGAACTCCCAATCAAATTTTGCATTGATTATAAAATACTACTATTGACCTATAACACTAAATGGCCTTCACAATCCCTGAGCGAAATTTTAGTCTTTTATATTCCACCATGCCTACTTTGATCAAAAGGTGCAGGCTATTTGTTGGTACCTGGAATAGTGAAGGCTACAGCAGGGGGAAGAGTTTTCTCTTACAAAGCCCCATAGTTATGGAACAGCCTTCTATTTAGTGTTCAGGAATCAAACACAGTCTCAGTGTTTAAGTCTAGGCTAAAAACATATTTGTTTAGTCAAACCTTTTGTGAATAGTTTTTCTTAGGTAAAGGAGCAGATCTAGAGGGTTTATGGGCACAGAGTGTTTTGGTGAACTGGGATGTTTGGATCAGTGAACAGATGATAACTTCAACAAAATAGGCTTCATGTTAAAACTAGAATGAACTTCCTGGTTACAAAGTTGCAATTTTTGACCATGTAGTACATTTATAGAAGTCACCCAGATGAGGATGGGATCACTTTTGAGTCTGGTTGCTCTCAAGGTTTCTTCCTCATATCATCTCAGGGAGTTTTTTCTTGCCACCCTCACCTCTGGCTTACTCATTAGCAATAAATTCATCAATTTAAAATTTAGATCCTAAATTTATATATTTCTATAAAGTTTGTGTGTCTTGCTTTGTGACATTGGTGTGCATTGTTAAAAGCACTATACAAATAAAATTTAATTGAATTGAAATGAACCGGCATATAGGTGGTGGTATAAACTTCCCCTGGATTTCAAAACAATTAGCACAAATATAATTAAATTTCAAAATATTGTTTCAAAATCTGCAATCTTTTGAAAGCTTTGCACCTTAAAGCATGTGATCAGGAGAGCGATATTGTCTGTCAGTGTTTCTCAGTTAAAAAGCCTTTGGCAAAGTTTGTTAAAGACATCAGCTACAGAAGGCATTACCAGTGGTGTCTCTCGTCAGTACCATTTGTACATGTGAAGCATACATCAACCTCTTTATTTTGAGCAAAACAGTCATCCTTGCACACTATGGGGTGGACTTTGTGGCCTTGGGAATCCCTTTCATAGCTTGCATTTTTTTTTTACTTTATCTTGCAGTAGGAGAGTGTACAATGGTGCTTTTGGCTGGAATGTTATATTTTTACTTTCCCAACCCAATATTGATTGTTGGATAATTGAAAATAAACAGCCTTTCTGTTTAGCCAGGACTAAACCCACATATGGAAAGCTTCTTTGGCTAGAAATCCTATCAAAGGCTTTAAGAGTCAAGATATGGTCTTGTCAGGTTTGTTTTAGACTTACCTTTTGATGGAACCCCCCCCCTCCCAGCCAATATAGCACGCTGTAGGGTATATAGTGTGCTCCATGTGTTACTGATAACAAGCTGCAGATTACAAATCCAGTAACTGCTGAGCCAGTATCTGATTTGTACTCATTGTTCTTGCCATTCACACTTCCCATTCATCGGTCACACTGCTGTCAGCTCACGAAGTCCTCTAACTCTTGACATGCTTGTTCTAATCTTCAGTTGACCATCTCTTCATGTCTTTGCATAATGGCTTCACCAAGGCTATGTGTGGCATTCTGCCTCTCGGGCAGGACAGTCTTTTTCCTGAAGTCTTTTTTTCATTTGCACACATCCCACTGGGTGTTTGTCCATGTCATCTTAATTTCTTTTTTTGTAGTTTAAGCCTTTCATTGTTCATCTGTCTTTAGCTTGTACTCCTTTGGAACACTTTTTGTTTGGCATGCCACTGCTGTTTTTTTTCACAATTATTATTCTACTGTAACATTAGAATCCACAGATTACTATTAATATATTTTCATACACTATTTGACCATTTTCTTTATTGATGATATTGAAGAAATATTTCTGTAACCTAACAGACTAAAACCATTAGGGGAGCACTTGTAAACACACATGAAACTTTCTTACAAAGTGCAAGCTGCTTTACTAACAGTGTCCATAGAGGATTGTGTCTTTCAAATGACCAACATAGCATGTGTTGTCCATTTTGCATATTCGCATTTGCATTTTAGATATTTAGAGAATTTCTACCTAACGATGCAAAAGGCAGGGAGGTGTCTGGGCAAATTCATTAATCTTGGACCTTCAATATAATTTACTGCAGCCTAACAGTCATTTCTGGAACTGCAAGTATTTGCACAAATTAGTACACCAAAAGGGCAGGTATTAAATTTGCGTTATCCTGAAGTCTGATCTGATTGCACATACAAATTAGTATTCTGTATTTGGGATCTTATAAACCATGGCCTAAAGGTCTTGTTGGTTAAAGAAGACGCCTAAAATCTTTTTATTTAATTGATATAAATACATTTATTAATGGATATTAGATAAAAGTGATATTTTGTAAATATTATGTTCTTGGGGTAGGCAAACTTTTGCACTAACTGTATTTACTGTAGATTTATCTATGATATTTATAATATGACATAGATATAGATATAATTGTAGCAAAAATTAAGCATCTTCAGTAAGCACTTTATTGTGGCCAGTGGATACAGAGCCTATCTGGGCATGAAGCACATATACAGTATAGATGTATAGAGTCCATAACAGTGCACTAATTACACACCCATACTCAGAATTAGCCAAGGAACACAGAGAGGCCAAGGCAAAGAGTGGTCTATTAAATATTCTTTCCACAACATCTGTATGTTTAAATAATAAGTAAAGTAATGTAGTGTTTAAATAATATAATCACATTTGATTTATAAGCTTTAGTCTTATGAGCCTTTGAGGCAAACACACACACACACACACACACACACACACAGTGATGAGTATAAGTTAGGCTACTCTGATGATAGAGGTTAATTTTTCTGATAACTGTGTTTTTCTGATAATCTGAGTCAAAGTGCTGCTGTTGCTAGATAATTTATTCTGTTGCTGTTCCTGTTAGCTGTTGTTTACGCTCAAAGAACATGATAAATGAGCGCAAGGCGTGTTAAGCCTGATAACATTCTTTCCTTTTGATAAATGATTCAAATGAAGTGTGCATGTGTTATGGATGCACAGGATGTAAGGAATATGCTCACTAGGGTTGTCACAATGGTATCTGTATCTGTTTAGTGTCCAAATATTAAGTTTTTTAAATATAAAATTAAAAATGAAATCTGAACCCTACCACTATGCCCCTGGAAACATAAACAAAAAAAAAAAAAACCCAGAGGTAGAAATCTCAGCTCTGTCAGTATGGTGAGTGAATATTGGCTCTAACAATTGAGGTCTATATCAGCTACAACAATTGAGTTCATACTAATTAATCTCTAATAGAAATTATTTTTAATGCCGTTCACACAGTTTTCTTACAAATGTTGTTTCTGTTTATGAAAATATCAACAATCTAGTATCCTACTTTAATATTTAGTATCCTACTGACCAGACTGTAACTGAGAATGAATAAATGAAAGTTTTTATTCACGTTGCACCACAACCTTCATATTTGACGCCTTGCCCACATGAAAGTGAGAATATCCTTATAACGTTTTGTCCTCTGGCCAGAGGATACTGATAACTACCTCTAGTTTTAACCACATTTCTGGCAAGCTGTCAAAAAATGAATAGTGTGCCTCCTATTTGTATCTGTTTTTGTATCTGTTAAGAACATGTGTCAATTCGAATAATGCACTTGTATTTGACTACATACCCAATACGTACTACATACTACATACCTAATACTCACTTGTGATGGCCTTCACTTTTAAATGTATCATCAAACAGATCAACAGGATTATTGCTGACTAACTTCATGCCTTCCAAAGGACATATAAAAGTGAAAGGGTCAAATTGATCATATGCAAAACCTCAATATTTAAGAAGACCTTCCTCCCCTTCCTCCCTCCAAGTCATCTTGAACAATGATTACTTAGTACACACTAATTACTTACTAATACTAAGATGTGTGCCATATGCTCAGTGCATTCTTAAAAAAAGAGCAGCCTATTCTAGAAGACCATCTAGAATTCAATTTAGAATTTTTTTTTATGTTTACAAGGTGGCATCTGTACGTATTATCTATATATTTGCTGCTGAAATGTCATCGCATGGAGATCTGTTCTGTGTATTATGTATATCTTGTTCTTATCTATGTGTCTATGTACAGTTGATTGACACACAATCATTGTATCTACAGTGCATCCGGAAAGTATTCACAGTGCTTCACTTTTTCCACATTTTGTTATGTTACAGCCTTATTCCAAAATGGATTAAATTAATTATTTTATCATGTGAATACTTTCCGGATGCACTGTATGTTATCTATCTAAACATAGATACATAGATATAGTTTGGGCACCCCTGGCCAAACTGCATATTTTATTGATTTTTGAGGTGAAACACAACCATTGCCGCAGTGATGATGGAAGATGGAATACAGGAGATTCTGGAAATTCTGGAAGCAGAAACTCAAGAAACTAAAGCTGAAAATAGATTGGCTTCTACAGCAGGACAATTATCAAAAACATACAACAAAGTCCATTAGGAACTACTTCAGAAATGCAAGCTGAAGCGTTTGGAATGACCATCATAATCTGATTTTTGAGAATGATTTACTTATTTACAAACTATCCATACGTAAGTTATGTATAAAGTATTCAGTATCAATTATTATCCATAGGGGTTTTTTTTTGTTTGTTAGTTTGTTTGTTTTTTACCTTTATTGTATTTATATTTTGTATGACATTGCTGCCCATCTGACATTCTGTTCTCACCAAGCCAGTTAACCTTTATCTAGATTTGCACTTTACATAATTTAATAAAGCAGGAATAGCTTCATAGTGATGAAAACAGAGAAAATTCATTTAAATTAACTATAGCTTGCCAGATTTGATATTGCATATGAGGGATTTCCCACTCATATGCATTTGGATTACCACAATATCCCAGTGCATATATCTTTATAATTAATGCAGCAGAGAGCTTTAGAGTTTTAAACTCTAGCTGTAATATTTGTGTTGGGCTCTTTTTATATCTTGTTATGGACCAATATCCCAACAAGGATTGGAATATCTGATCATTTTGTGTATGTGTGTGTGTGTGTGTGTGTGTGTGTGTGTGTGTGTGTGTGTGTAAGGGTAGTAGTAAAAGTTTATATGTGAATCTATACAGTATATTGTATTTCTTGTCTATTGTTATTAATGGGGGATTTTATTGATGTGTCAATGGAATGCAAATTTCAAAGGTATCTCAGTCATATTTTAAGAAATCTGATACACACACACACACACAGACATGCTCACAAACACACAGAGGCACACAATGGGGTCATAGAGGGTGTCAGAGTGACAGTGATGAACATTTATCTGACTCATTCAGAGGTGTGTAAATTGTGTTAAGATTGAGTGAAATGGGATTGTGGGATTATATATAAAAGATGAGTGAGAGCTTTAGAGGGACTGCAATTCAGTTGAAACTCATTTTCAGCATAATGCACTGAGATGCTCATAGGAAGTCTATAGAACTTTGGATTCACTTCTAACTGCATGAGCACTTTCGTTTCCCCAAGGATTACACCCTTCGCTTTCCTTGCAAATTTTACTGTGCAAAACCAGCAAGGGTATAATCCAGAGGGAAACAAAAGGAAGCATTCAGCAGAATAATGAATACTCAGTGGCATCATGGTTAATTGCTAAATGAAAAAAATAGTTTCAGTCTCTTTTTAAGATTTAATTACAAATGATATTATTTCTCTATGAAACATTTAACCCAGTAAAATCCAAGGACTCACTGGCAGGTCCAGACTGATAACTCTTAATTTTGTCGTACTACTGTAGGTACTTCTTTCCCTAGCTAGCTAGATTCCCAGAACCAGTATGTTGTTCTGGGTGCTGCAGTATTTCAAACCATACTTCTCCATGCTTGACCATCAAGGTTGAAATTCCTGGCTTCTTTGAACTTGAGCCTCCCTCAGGTCTTTTTTAAATTGCTTGGTCCATATCTGTTTTGCTGTTGATACCATACTTTCCACTGTGTTGGCCACTGCCTCCAAAGAAAGTCTGGCTGGTATTCTTCCTAGACACATGGCCCAAGCAGTGCAGTCGTTGTCTCTGTTGCTCAATGGTGGTTTGCTGTTAACATCTTAATCTTAGATGAGTTTTTTCAAAAGCAATCATAGAGGCAAACTTCCAGGATTTGTTTTAAACATTTGAAAGACCATCAGCTTATTTACTTGAGCAGCCTCCATGTGTCCTATCCATACAGCAGTTCTGGCAGGATTAGTATACAAAGGAGATGCATCCTGGTCTTAATGGATAAGTTTGTTTTGTTCCACATGCATCACTTTCTTCTCCTGGACTAGTGACCTCAGATGTTTGAACTGCTTGACCTGTTTGATTTGGACTCCATCAAAATGGATAATGGTTTGCAATCTATAGCTTGCCAGGACTTTGTTCTTGTCCACACTGATTTTCAAGACTACATGATATGTGCACTGTTGTTGAGGATGTCTGTGACCTCAGCATCAGTGGTAGTGTATATGGCATTGTCACTGACAAACAGATAATTGTTTTTCATCGTACTGAACTGAAAGTGTTTTTTATCGTACTGAACTCCGCCTCTGCTTTTGAATGCTTTCCGTGAACCACTGTATTGAAGAGCAGTGGAGAGGCTCCTGTTGTGTAAATGGCAAGCATCTTTTCTTAACAAGAAAAATCACTAGCAGTTGAGACACACTCTGAATAGCAATTGTGTCACAAAACAAATCTTGTTTGCATCCTGGTTTCCTCATGTAGCTGATTCATGTGCCAAACAGGAATTTTAGTTATTAAAATGTGTTACCGGATTAGGATTTAAACATTCTGCTCTGAGACCATATTTTAATAATTAAACTCATACTTGTATCTTGCATCTCTTTAAAGTTTTGCATGCATTATTAGAGCCAAAGGCAACACTAGGAAGACAGCAAACCAAGCAACAGCTTAGGGCAAAGAATGTCAAACTGAGAAAGTTACCTCAGTATTAGGTTCATTTGCACTGGCGTTATTAATGGCTGAAGCCTCACCAATTTTTTTTTTTTTTTTAAAGGGTCTATATTTGTAATAGTCTCTAAACATAACCATTTTTGTTCTTTATTTGCACTATACATAGTGTATTATAATCAGAACCTTGAAATTACATAAGTGTAGTCTCTATTACGGATACATCTGTACTCGTGCTCATAAAATTTCTCACATGCCAACCTCCAATACCAAGTGATGCAATGTGCTTTAAGCCTACTGCGTTGTCACTAATGAACAGATGACAACATGACAGCAATCTGGACATATTTCATGATTAATGATCAAAGCAAAGCAGAATGCACCACAAAAATATCAAGAGGGGGAACTACAGAATCTTCCTACATTACATATAACCTGGTAAAATGTCTTAAAACTAAAACTCAGCAAATAGCATTCATTGCTAGCATCCCACAGTAACAAGTGACAATGCAGCAAATGCTAGCAATGCAGAAAAAATATAACTACAGACAATTCTAGTTGACAATTTTCTGTTATTGACATAGAAGGATTCCGATACAATGAAGACAATGAAACGTACTTTTCTCATTTGGATAAAAGCGTCTTCTAAATGAATAAATGTAGATGTACTTTACTTACATCTGTAGAGAACAAACAAAACATGCTCTTCTTCACTGAATCCCTACTTATCTACCTATCCAAGGTGGCTAATGTCGCTAGCTAAAGCACTTAATTTCAAATGAACTCGCCAGCATTATAAAGTGTGAGCCTAGTAGATTATGTGCATCGGTATGCACGTGTGTGCTTTTCATGACCACGATGTAAACCAGGGAAATATGAACAGAACTAAATTACTGAAAATGCTCCACAACTAAGTAGCAAATTTCAGCAAAATGTCCAAGGGTTAACTGACAAGATTGTTTTCAAGTTCCCTTTTTCCTAATTCTTTGTTAGTTTCCTAGTTTCTAATCTTTTTTTTTGTTTGTTTTTCATTTGTTGTGTCCTTGGTGTTGGATTTGTCCCTTACTAAACTGCCAGCCTGTGATCTGAACCCTGTTATAGATTTTGTGAACTGTCTAAATAGATAGACTCTGCACTTACGACCCCCACTTCTGACTTTCTGCATTGAAAAATGATGCTAAAGTAAAAAGGATAGGCATTTATATATATATATATATATATATATATATATATATATATATATATATATATATATATATATATATATATATATATGGAAGCTTGACAAATACCAAGAGGTAGTTCCAGGAGCATAAAAACAAAAAGCTGCATCGCCACTTTTCTTGTGTTTTTCTCTTGGGACATTCAGTTAGGCAGAACTTGATAACCTTAAATGACTAGAGGAAAAAGCTGCCTGAAGTTTTCATCCTACACGAATAAGCAGGCTTATTTGGGACACACATCTGTTTCTAAACCATTGTGTACTAGATAAGTCTCAGAGGGTTTTTAGGGAAGGCATTGAAGTCACACAAATACACTTTAGATCACAGTGTGATGAAGAAAATGGAACTGAAGTTAGATCACAGAAAGATTCAGGAGGTCACTGCAGGGCAGCAGCACAGCGGCAACTTTTCTGGAGTATAAAATAAATATGCGAATATAAAAATGTGTTAAAGTATTTAGAACTATAATTACACAGTGAAATACATGCTTGCCCCTGTTACTTGCAAAATATATTTCCACACTAGCCTTAAATAAACCACCACTGTCTAAAAAGTGTAATTACACTGAAATTTAAATATTTAATATAGAGGGACCAAACAAGTCTTAAACAGTCTGAATCAGGCTATACCGTTCTGAAACTGTGTATCATTAAGGAGTGGAGGACACTTAAATGAGTGTACTTTGTAACTATACTTAAGTATTACTTTGGTATATTTTTACTTGAGTATTGTTCAAATTGAATACTTGTCCCAACCTCACTGAATGTTTCAATATGCTAGAGTAAACAAACACTCGTATAAAATCAGTTGTCTCTGTTGCCTGCCTAGAACCCATGAACTCTATCTAATTTGAAAATGCATATAGATAAGCAATAAAAGTTACATGGAAATGTGACATTTACTTAAGTTAAACTATGTACTTTCTCATTTTTAATACTTGAATACGTTTAAAAGCGGCAACATTTGTGCTTTTTCATGCGACAGAGTCGGAGACGGATGGCAAGTCCAGTTTAGAATTTTATTAAAAACTGGCAGACAAGTCCAAAACGTGAAGTAATCTCAAAAACAGGAACAGGCAAAAGGTCAGGTGATCAGTAAACAGTAATTCAGAGACAAAATCCAAAATACGAAAACAGGATGTAACAACGAGGTCAATGAACCAGGGTAGCAAAACACATAAACTAAGGCTTGGTAAGTCAGGTGAATGAACACTGAGCATTACTTTGCAAAGAGTTATTGAGAATCTGTGTATATACAGTATAGATTGAGGGTGTGATTGGAAACAGATGTGACTTGTTACACTGTAAAACCGGATAGTTCATTTAACTCAAAAAATTTGAGGAAACTAATTACCTCAAAATTTTTAAGTTGTTAAATCAATTTATTTAAGCCAAATACACTTAAATATAGCAAGTTTGAGTTATTTTTGTTGTTGTTGTTGTTGTTGTTATATTTAAGTGTATTTAGCTTAAAGAAATTGATTTATCAACTTAAAAATTTTGAGGTAATTAGGTTCCTAGTTATTTGAGGGGCTATTTGAGTTACTGCAGTCTTCCTGTCAGCTAGAATCAGTCTGGACATTCTCCTCTGACCTCCTTCATTAACAAGGTGTCTTACTTAACAACATGCCTTTTTGTTTTTCACACTTTCCCTAAAGACTGCTGTATGTGAAAATCCCAGGAGATCAGCAGTTTCTGTAATATTTAAACCAGCCCATCTGGCACCAAAAAACATGCCACAGTCAAAATAACTAAGATTGCATTTTTTCTCCATTCTGATGGTTGATGTGAACATTAACTGAAGCTCTTGATGTATATCTGCATGATTTTCTCATTGTGCCACTTAATTAAAACAATAATCAATGATCATGGTTAGGCTGGAACTGGAACAGAAATGAGGAAGAAAACAAAATAATTTTGTAGCACAATTTTGCACCTCTACAGTACATACCAAGCACACACAAAAATAATGATACACCAAGCACACACATACAATTAATAAAAAATAACATTAATAATGGCATATATGTGAAAATCCCAGAAAGACTTAAATCTCTTGTTAGTACTTTATAAGCTGTTGGTATATTCTCTCCATAATCAATGATGCCAAGTCACAGCTCACTCACAGTCTCTCAAGCACAATGTGTGCATTTCTGGTCTGGTGTCCACAAACTTTTGACCATGTAGTTTATGTAAAAAAAATTAATTAATTAATTAATTAAAAAAACAACAACAACAACAACAACAACAAAAACCATATAATATGGATCTGGCTCCATATCCACCAGTGCACATTTGGTGAGAAGTCACATGTCCATGAAACTAATGTGTGGCATTTGAGAGCAATGATGAACATGCTGTTCTACTCATATCTTTAAATGCATACATTTCTGCAGTAGTGTTGCAGTTGATACACAAAGAAATGCACATGATCCTCTTTCCTATTTCTTTATGATTATTTAGAGGATCCTATGTGGGTTCTAAATTAGAATTTAAAAAAAAGACATAAAAGCTAAAATACTTCCATACATTGTAATGATGTTATGGCCCATGTGTAATATGGGTTATTGTTTGGGCATACTGTTCATACTGAGAGGCTGGGTACATGATAATATCCTGGAAGAAGACAGCGTGGAGCCTGATGACAGCAGGCAGAAAAACATCCCTAACAGTTTTCTATAACACCTTGGTGGAATGAGCCTAGAGAGGATGGGTAGAATTGTTCAAGATGTTCTCTAGTTTTCAATCACTGCCTTCAGTTAGTCAGTCTTGTGCTGGCTGGCTTGTCTGACCAGCATGTCCACTCTGATGTATAGTGGGCATGGAAGGCCCATCAGTTCATTCATAGCACTGTTCAGCCAGACAGGGACTATCGACAAGATGGGATACACAGTCTGCCGGATGAACTGAAGGCAGAAAAGCTGTACATTTGGCAAATAGTGCACCAAGGCATCCTGGGCAAAGGCATCTGTCATAGCCTTGTACATGAACCACAATAGATCACAAGTTTTCTGTGTGACTTTCGCTTTACCATATGTGTTCCAAATTAGCTGAGTGTCATGCCTATCATGGACAATTCACTGCCATGCCACCAGAGGGCACCCTCTTCAGAGTTTTGAACAACTTCCACGGATGTCATTCCAAATTCCGATCCACATTATATAGAAAGCAAATGAATGCTTAATCTCATTGCAAATCCTTACCATTTGTCAGTTGAGTAACGTGAGCCATTGATTTATCTTGTTTGATATACAGTGTATGACCCTGCCTAGATACCTATTTGAATTACCCTCTGGATTTGCATATTGGATCACCTGTGCATTGACCCTGACTGGTCTTTTGATGTTGTTATTTGGAATTGTGTCATTAAACCACTTGATTATGGATCCTAACTGCATGTCTGAGTCATCTATATTGCACTGAGTTACCACTTTTCTGAATTTACAAATCCCCAGGCACAGAACTGTGGTAAGACAGCTTGTGTTCTTGGCCTTGCAAGTAGGCATCACTTAGCGACAGAATGTGTGCATCTGCCCACATCTGTCCACAGTAATTCGAGTGTGAACATACTGTATGCATCCTGTTGGCATGTAGTAACATATCTATCATGTTTGTTCACTGCTTGCATCTGGTGTGCATAGTTTACATAATGGTAGAAATTTATGTTTCTTAGATCCAGATTGGGGCATATTCTATGTCCATTTTGAATCATCAAGTTTAAAGTTTACCCTATTTGGTGACTCAGTTTGGTCACTTGCTAATTCCCACCCACCAGCCAATTGTCCCATATCATATGTCAGCTACCAACCAGGGAGGATGAAGGCTAACACATGTTTCCTCTGAGACATGTGAAGCCAGCCAAGTCACTCACTTGGACAAAAGGGGTTAGGCACTCGATCAGTTGCATCAGTGGAGGATCCAGCTTTAGTTTTGCTAAGTCAGCCTTATTATCAACCCACAACACTTTCATTGCTGTTGCTGAATTGCACTCCTGAATTACATCCTGATCATCAGAACACTTCAGTGCCGGGTTGGGGTTAAAGTGGGCTCATTATCTAGGTTCAGAGAATCAGTGAAATGTGGGGCAGCAGTACTGCTCTAAATTATGCTGTTGCAATGTTGGCAATGCTTTTGACTTTGACTTATGCCTGCTGCCAACTCCTCAAATCAGCCTTCCAATGCTGTAAATGTGCTCATTTTTCCCTTTCTAGGAGGTTGATCAGTTGAACCTAGTAATAAGTCAAACATCAACAAAACTCATTTGATTGTGCAGATTTAACAATAGCAAAATAACAATAACCAAGCAATGACAAAAATTGCCAAATCCCAATGATGCAGAGAGCCAAGGGTGCAGAACTGGCTGTGTTCTCTGGAAAGGAGGGATGGCATTTTCTCAGCCATTGCAAGCATCATGAGGAAGAGGGTAGACAGCGATTTCCTCAGAGTGTTTTACACTACTTTGCGATGCAGTATGAACAACAGTTAAAAATATGCGGTTGTGTGGCTTCACATGTTTTGTAAGAAGCATATGTTCACCTTCACCCTTCACAGTTGATAGTTGGGATGTGGAGAGCTGGCTGGTTGGGTGAGAATTGGTAGGTTACCAAACTGGGGAGAAAAATGTGGAAAAATATTCCCACAATCGTCATTCCCATAAAAAAACAAAACAAAAAAAACATGATTAGAATATGAAAGAGGACAAATGTGAGGATAAATCCTTTATAGCAGGGGTGTCTATTCTTTTCCGGAAAGGGCTGGTGTGGGTGCGGGGTTTCATTCCAATCAAGCAGAAGCCACACCTGTTGAATTCTATTGAAAACCAAGATCAACTGATTAAATAGATGGAACCAGGTGTGGCTCCTGCTTGATTGAAATGAAAACCTGCACCCATACTGGCCTTTTGTTGATAAGATTGGACACCCCTGTTTTATAGGCTATGAGATGTTAGAGTCATGAGGTAGCGACATTGGTATTGGTACAAGGAAACTAGCACACAGGAAATCAGAACTAATTCTAAAGGAAACCACCAGAGAGGCCCAGAACATTTTATGTTACATGTTTTTTGTTGTTGTTGCTGTTGTTTTTTTATATATACATTCTGCGTTGCTTTGAGGGGCGTGTGGTGGCTAAGTGGTTAGCACGTTCACCTCACATCTTGAGAGTCTGGGGTTCGAGTCCTGCTGGGGCCGTGTGTGTGGAGTTTGCATGTTCTCCCCGTGCTGCGGGGGTTTACTCTGGTTCTGGACATGCATGGTAGGCTGATTGGCGTGTCTAAAGTGTCCGTAGTGTATGAATGGGTGTGTGATTGTGTATGTGATGGGTGTACCCCGCCTTGTGCCTGATGCTGCCTGGGATAGATGGATGTATGGATGTGTTGCTTTGTAACCGACGTATAATGAGAGATTCTGTAGTAAATTACTGTCATGTGTAATATTTTGCACATTTTATACTTTATAATGGTGAAAGTGTGGATTTTTTTTACACTGGTGTATATTTATAGCGTAACATAGAACTCTTCAAAGCAAATAGAGCTGTCAAAAGATGGAATTTATGATGGTGATTATCTTTTGCTCATTTGGATGTTACAATATTTTCCCCATTATTTCACAATAGATGTGAAAAGTGGTCCTTTAAGACAAACCCTATTTCACAGTTGAATTGGTGTTGAATACTTGACTAGCCAGAAATGATCAGGATAATTTTATGGATAAAACAATAGACTCTACACTATCATATTGATGTCAGTAACATGTAGGGTTTTAATCTGTGCACATTGATTTATACTCTGGAGACAGTTATGATTACTCCAGTCTTACAGTGTGCATTTACATCAATAGTCCTCATCCCATCTAACATCACAGCTATTCATTTTGGGCACAGTTGAGGTGAGGAAAAAGCTGTGTGAAAATCAATATTAACGTAATGTTAATTGGGCATGAGGTGGTGGACTGTAATTAGTAAGTTGTAGATCATCTCTATCTCTTCCTGCATTACTATGCTTTTATTCTCTTACTCTCCATCTGACAATACTTCCTTTCTCTCTCTCCTGACTCATTGGATCTTTCCCATCTGACTCTATCTGACTTTCTGCACAATTGTCTTTTTTTGGATGAAGTACATTGTTTTCTCTTCATTTTGGAGAACAATAGAGAAAAAAAAATGTCATGCCACTGCCACTATGCGGTTTCTGATTATACACAGATGAGATATTCTGACCAAACTTGACTGTGTTAGGATGACATAACTAAAGTAGTATGATGGAATAATCAGGGTATGTTCAAAACATTTCGTTCACCTATATTTCCTTTCTGCTGCCATGACTGTCTCACCATTGTCTCAGACTATTGTAAACAATCAAGGAAATCCCAGACACTTGCTCCAAATCATAGATTGCTCCAAGTTAATGCTGTTACCTCTTTGCCTGTTTCTCAGCAGCTATGTAATTCTTTTATTCAGTTTTTTAATTCTAAGATTGGTAAATTTCTGTCACATCTGACTCCACCGCTCCACTCCTTCATCCATCTGGGTTCAATGGTGTTTCTTTCACTCATTTCGCACTGTTTGATTCTAAGGCTTTCACAAGGGAGGTATCCAGCAGGAAATCAACCACTTCTATTCCCTATTCCCACAAGCCTATTTAAATCTTGCTTCGATTTTTTGGTGCCCTACTATCCTCGGTATTATAAATAATTCATTGGAGACTGGGGTTGTTCCAGCAGTATTAAAGATTGTTGCTGTTACGCCTGTGCCAAAGAAAGAAAATGCTGCCCTGGATGATTTTAACAATTTTCATCCCATCTCAAATCTTCCATTTTTGGCAAAAAATACTTGAGCGTTTTGTTGCGTCTCGATTGTGTAATCATCTTACAATTAATAACCTCTTTGAACCCCTTCAGCAGGTTTTTGTAAATTTCACAGTACTGAAATGGTGTTGGTCAAAGTTACCAATGACTTGTTGATGGCCTCTGATTCTGGAGCTATTTCCATTCTCATTCTTCTTGATCTTAGAGTCGCATTCGATACTGTTGATCATGATCTTTTACTTACCTGTCTTGAAAGTGTTTTTGGTGTGTCGGGGACAGTTTTAAACTGGTTTAAATCCTATTTTACTGACTGTTCATAGTTTATTTCTATGGGTGGTTACAGGTCTGACACTAGCTCTGTGCTCACTGGTCTTCCTCAGGAATCAGTTTTAGGCCCTTTACTTTTCAATATCTATTTATCTCCACTTGGGAATCTGTTGCAATCACTCAGCCTCCATTATCACTTTTATGCTGATGATACCCAAATCTACATTCACTCAAAATCTGGTGAAAACCTCGATGTTTGTTTTCTGTCTGACTGTATTTCTGAGATAAAAACTTTGGATGAATAATAATTTTCTGTGCTTGAATAGCAGTAAAACCGAAGTTATGCTTATAGGTTCCCGTCATCAAATTCTCAAAGCTAGTCCACTGTTTCTGTTTGTTGATGGTTCTGTTCTAGAGACTTAAAGTAAAATGAGGAACCTTGGAGTAATTTTGATACTAGCCTTACATTTGATTCTTTTGTTCAGAGCACTGTTAAAACATCCTTTTTTCACCTCAGAAATATAGAAAGACTGCGCCCTATACTAAACTTCTCTGTAGCTGCTTTTAAAGGTGCTCTATGAAATAAAGTTTATTATTATTATTATTATTATTATTATTATTATTATTATTATTACTATCTTGCTATAATACTTTTATACTTTAATATATTATACTATACTATAATTGTGCCTCATTCCTCATTCTTCCTTTTGACCCAAACGGAAGACTCTGTCCACTTCCTTAAGAGGTGAGACTAGAAAATGTTGTTTTCTTTTGTTTTCTTTTGAGTTCTTCTTTGCCCCATTATGATCACAAAACATTAACTGCCCCAGGGGCACTGGCTCATCACAAGGGTACTGGCTCAGTGTCCTCCCCAGTTATACTTATATGCTTGCTCGATTGCATCACCCTTTTCACTCCTTACATTTAAAATAATATTTTTTACATGTCTGTGCATTTTTACTATTCAATTTACTAAATACATTTTTTTTTAAATGAAAGAAGTACACAAGTACTTTTTATAGACTTTTTTAATAAGACTTTTATACCACAGTGCTGTTAAATTCACAGATCTGCTGTGGTAGAAAGAGAAAGAGAAAGGACATGCTATTAAAGGTAAATCATCACCTTCAGGTTGGTAACACAGTCTGCTTTGATTATTTTCCTATAACAGCACACTCCGTCATTTTTATTGCTTACATATAACATCTTATGTGAGCCTATTTATGTGGTTTCTTTTTTACTACTGATACTGACAGAAAACTGTGTTTTACTGGTGTAATCTCAGACAAAGCACAAAGAAGTAAAAGAATTTTAAAGCAGGGTCATTAAGTTGTGTTTGAATCTGCTGACTGAATAGTTTTCAGCTGATTTGCTGTGATTGAAATGTTCTGAGTTGATTCACTGTTTGAAGCATTTTTGTCTACCTCAGTAGTTCAGATTTTCACTCTGACGCACTTGCGCAGCAGAAGTATTCAGTTTCCAAGTCACGTCCACTTTATTTATAGAGCACAACTAAAGCACGAGATGTTGACCAAATGAGCTGCAAAGTAAAGTCGAAATAAATTAAGCTAACAGAAGCTTGAAAAATTTAAAGCAATTAAGGGAAACAAAGTCACGCCAAATTCAATGCAATGCAAGGCAGTGAATGCATCAAATAATCCAAATAAAATTCACAAATAAAGAGCAGGGAGTACATGACACAGATGAAAATTTTGCATATTTTCTGCATGAGTCATGTTCAAACCGGGCTTAAACGTGTTGAGTCAAAGAACACATAATATAATGGCTATATACTCAGCACAACCATGAGTCAGCAATGGAGAAACCACAAACAAGTATTTAATCATTAAGCTGAACCAGTGACTGGACATAAGATATTAATTTGAGAACTAACACTGGATGTTTTTTGTTTTTCACACCATAGTGTATAGCCTCTAGAGACTGTTGTGTGAGAAAATCCCAGAGGATAAGCAGCTTCTGACGTACTTGAACCAGCCTGTCTGGCAAAAATAACAATGCACCAGCCAAAGTCACTGACATAACATTTTCCCCATTCTGATATTTGATGTGAATATTAACTGAATCCCTTGGCCTGTATCTGCATGATTTTATTTTTGCACTGCTGCCACATGATTGGCTGATTGGATGTTTACATGGGGTGACACGGTAGTGCAGCAGGTAGCATTGCTGCATAGCAGTTCCAGGGTCCACAATTCTACGTATCCTGAGCTCTGGTTATTGTCTATGCACAGTTTTGCATTTTCTTGTGTTTACATGGTTTTCTTCCAGGTTCTCCGGTTTCCTCCCACCTCCCAAAAACATGCCAGTAGGTGCACTGTAAAACTGGATAAGTTCATTTAACTCAAAAAAATTGAGGAAACTAATTACCTCAAAATTTTTAGGTTGACAAATCAATTTCTTTACGCCAAATACACTTAAATATAACAAGTTTGAGTTAAATTTTTGTTATATTTAAGTGTATTTGGCTTAAAGAAATTGATTTATCAACTTTGAGTTAAATGAACTTATCCGGTTTTACATTGTGGATTGATCTATGCTATACTGGCCCTCGGTATGAATGAGTGGTTGTCAATGGGTGCATGAAGTAAAATGGAATGGGTGCATGAAGCAAAAAGGGTGGGTATAGGCTTGTGGCTTAATGTCCTGTTGAATTAACTGTGTGAAAATGTGACTTGACACTCATTGTGTTTTTGTCCTCTTGAAGGTATTCCAGCCTTACTGGCTCTGTGAACTTGATACACTCAGTTGAACAGTTATTGATCTTAGCTCACTAAATGTGCTGTTCCAGTTTGTTAATCTTTCATTTGAAGCTCCTTTGCTTGATGATGCTGCACTCAAGGTTAAAACTTGAGCTTGACCACTCATTGTAGTTTTCTTTATCTTATCAAAGTAACTCTCAAATTTACAAATGATCTGCAGTTGCTTTTAATTTTATTTACTTTGACAGTTTGGACCTTTAGTTACACGCTTTAGAGGAAGTACTGCACCTTGAGAACTTATTTAAGTTACTTTATTGAATCATTGGACCAATAGACCATTGTCCATTAAATTTAAAGTACACCTGCATTATTTGTCCACTGGGACTGTTATATCTCACAGTTCGTGTACACCCATATGTATGCCTGCTCCAAACTGTTGCCACAAAGTTGGAAGCACACAGTCTTGAATATCTTTGTATGCTATTGACTACAATTTACCTTCACTGGAACTAAGGGGTCCAAACCTGTTCCAGCATGATCGTGCCCCTGTGTACAAAGTGACATCCATGAAGACATGGTTTTCCAAGGATGGTGTGGAAGAACTGGAGTGTCCTGCACAGAGCCCTGACATCAAACCCACTGAACTGGAAGGCTGACTGTATGCCAGGCTTCCTCACCCAAAATCAGTGCCTGACTTTGCTTAGTGTGAATGGGCCAATCCACACAGCCATGTTGTAAAATCTAGCGGAAAGCCTTCCCAGGAGTGCGGAGGTTATTATAACATCAAAGGGTGGGACTATTATATCTGGAATGGTATGTTCAAAAAGCATATATGGATGTGATAGTCAGGTGTCCACAAACATTTGGTCGTAGTATACTTTGCAATTGTAACTTGTCGAACTACAAGCTACTCATATCATTAAAAGTATCTAAGCGTCATCATTTTAATAAAGTAGTTATTGTAGCTATACTACAAACTACTATGAAAAACTAAATGCACTGGAGCTACTTTGTCAAACTGAGGAAAAGCAACTGACATTTTCACGTGTTCACAAAATACACATTTTCATTAGAGATTTTGTTTTTCTATTTGTAAACCCCTCTTAGTAAAAAGCAGTTACCTAGGTCAGGTCAGCACACTCCACAGACTCCATCTCCCAACATTCTTCACGGCCTACAGACATGGCCGCCATGAATTACTCTTCCCAGATCACTCACACTCACTCACACACACACACAAAGCCTCATTCTCAATCACCGGACTTCAGCTCAAGCACACCTGATCCTAATTACACACACACACACACACACACCATATTTTTATAGAGACTTCCCACCACCTGCTTTTTCCGAAGTGTATGCTCAATTTCTTTGTGTCTTTGATGTTACCAAGCCTTTGTATGTACTGCCTAATTGCTATTGGTTCTGACCTTTTTTAAAAAATGCTTTTTACTGGTTCTGACCTTCTTCTTCTTTTTTTTTTTTAATGTTTTTTAATTAGTTCTAACTTTTTTTCTTTTCTTTTTTTTTACTGGTTCTGACCTTTTTTTAAACTGTTTTTTTACTGGTTCTGACATTTTTTTTATAAAAAAAAAAACCTTTTTTTTACTGGTTCTGACATTTTAAAACTGTTTTTTAATGGTTCTGACCTTTTTTTTTTTTTTAAACTGTTTTTTATTGGTTCTGATCTTTTTTTTTTTAACTGTTTTTTACTGGTTCTGAAGGGATGACAGAGTTGCAGCGAATTGCACACTTCCTCAACCTGCTCATGGGGAAAGCACTGAAGTGGGCATTGGCAGTATGAGAACAAGGAGGCGAACCAGTTTCTTCGTATAAGCATTTCACAGAGTTATTCCACCATGTTTTTGATCATTCACCAGAGGGAAAGGAGGCAGGTGAGCTTCTCCTATCACCCAAGGTTCATGTCGTGTATCTGACTACATGCTGGAATTCTGGACCATCGCAGCGGGGAGTGTCTGGAACAGCATGGCATTAAAAGTGGTGTTTCGCAGAGGGTTAATCCCTGAAGCCTTTACAGAGCTCGCCATTCTTCTCGACCACCTGCTCCATAACCGTCCTCAGGGGCTAGTGCAGCAAGGAGCTTGTTCCTTGAAAAGCTATATTATTTTTGAAAATAACTCTGCTACTGCCACACTACTAAAAATGTAGTTAAGATAGTAGACAACATGTTAATGGTTTCTCAAGACTGTGCAGGAAAATACAAATGTGGTTATTTATCATCCAATTTTGCAGGATTGAAAATGCATGCATTCTTATTTTCCTAATGGTTCCAATAACCAACACATAATTTATTAATAAGTGTGTTTTAGAGATTATATTTGTAGTGATGATGTTTCAATTGGGAAAATGCTGTGGAAATTGGTGGCTCAGTGTTGCCAGGTTTGTGGTTTTACGTGGGAATTAGGATACTTAAAAAGAAACCCAACAGAGGTGTGAGAAGTATGGATTTGTCCGCATGTGTGCTTCCAGTCTATTCCATGCTTGGTGTAATTGGCTTCCTGATTATAAAGTAAAACTGACCTGACAACCCCAAACCATGACAACACTTATTTTGGAGAAACATAATAGAATTCAGTGTATTTATTCAGAAATGTTGTGACATCTGCCTAGTACTAATAAGGTTTACCGTTCTGTCATTTCCACCTAATAGAATAGCAATTAGTATATCTAGTACATTGACAGTTTGGTGCACATGTAATTGCCTACTGTCTTAAATATTTTACGAAAGATGCATTAGACTTGTCATTCTAAAAACGGTCATCTCCGTTTTTCGTGACATCTAGAGAGAGTTATAACTAGCTGTGAAAAATGCAACTAAAGAGCAACAAGTCTTGTAATTAATGATGTAAACACATACCATGACTAAGAAATTACTTCCAATGCCACAGTACATTTACCAAAGCATGTCATGGTGTGTCATTTTTGTTTTTTGTTTTTTTCTTTCCTCTTCTACTCCCCCCTCTTCATTATACCATCACAGACAATTTCAATAGGTATTTAATATATTAAGCTTATGTAGCTTACTGATTCCTTTTAGTCTTTACAATCCATGCAAACAAAGCCATGATAAATCAGGTGATTTATCACATGACCCATATCCATAATCACAGTTACCTGTCTTCTAATGAGACTCCTGTATTCAGTCACCTTTATGAAGTTGCTGAGCCTAGTGAGCTATGCAGCTGATTATTAGTTTTGTCTTCTCTAATTTGGTCTATTCGCTGATAACTTGAACCTGTGTTACAGTTTCGAGCTTTGCGTCGCTCTTTGGATTTGTTTGCCTCAATCGGTTGAACAAACCCAGCATTTGAATCCAAACCTGTCTGTGCCTGACATTTTTCATTATTTTTCTGATGCTTTAGATAGATTTAGTTAAAGCGATGATTAATGTATTCGATTTACTTGGGGTTTTTTTAATTGGTTTTCTATAACAAAAGCTCTGACAATAGTGCCAGCTGTAAGTCAAATCACAAGGTTATACTAATAGGCTATAATTGTTATATGTAGTTGTTTCTATAGTATTAAATAATTCACAGGGAGATTTATCTTAGATGTTACACACAATCTAAGCCTAATAAAAAAATAAATTAAAAAATTCACTATTTAACAAAGAATAATGTATGATCTAACATTATGGAAGGAGTCTCCAGTGTCAGTGCTTTGTAACAGCAGAAATGTTCTGCTTCAGGACAACTTCAGGACAGAGTATATTGCGCTTATATAACAGTGTTATTATTTATTTATTGAGCAAATTTTTGTTTATAGCTGCTATATTGTAAGTGATAACAGAAACTAACTTTCTCACGGATGCTCCAGAGCATTAAATGTAACATGTTATTCATTAATCTATTTTAAAAATGTAATCTGTGATAAATTGTTGTAGTAAAAGTGAAATACACTCTTAGGTGTACTTCTAGATAAATAATTGGTGACATTGATTATTTTACTTTAACAACCTGCCCTATCGTGTTTTATTCCTTACTCCTTTTTAGGATTTTGTTCTTTAATCGTAGTGTTCATTTTAGTTTATTTAACCCTATGGCAAAAACGAAATTGGCTTGTTTCATGCAACATTTAATTGAATTAGCTTGACTACTGTTCCCTGTCATGTTAGCACAGAAATCGCCATGGGACTACACTACCCATCAGCCCCTGCACACTGTTATTACAGTCCTAGTATTTATGTAGTTGCTCTATCAGTGTGTTGCTTGTCATGTATGAAAGGTTTTTGTTTAGGATCCCAGTTTTTGCGTTGTCTACTTTTGATCATGTTGCACTTAGAAATTGCTTCTGCTTGCACCCGACTCCAATCCCTGACAGCCCCCACACAAAATGCATTAATTTAGTATCTTTCATGTTCTCATATTAATGTATTTTTATATTGTTTGCTTTTTATTGGTAATTTTCTATTAAATAAAACACTGGTCTTTCTTGTATCGTAGGAATCTGTCCCCTATTTATGTCAAGTCTCTCTATTAAGCTCACTTGTATACTTGTCCTACATGTTCAAGTCCCAGTTCATATCAGAGTTTTTCATAATGGTTGTAATTTGGAATCAAGTCTTGAACGTTCACAAAGTTTCTTTGTAATAATGAC